>NW_024870886.1:1065000-1141968 GCF_019054845.1 Dipodomys spectabilis | reverse complement strand
TGAACACAGGGGCTTTAATAACTACATATTAGAGACACAGAGAGTGAGAGACAGAGAGAGACAGAGAGAGGGGGGGAGGGAGGAGGGAAGAAAGGAGGGAGGGAGCAAGAGGGAGAAGGAAGGAAGGGAGAGGGTGGAAATAGAGGGAGAAAAGAGGGGGAGGGAGAGGGGGGAGGAGAGGGAGGCAGAGAGAGTGAGCATGTGAATATGAATATGTAATTTAATTACAATTGTTGCAATGGATCCAGGTTGGTCTTGCTTCTCCCACATGAGCTGACCACAATTTTAAGCTTGGCGTAGCCTGAAAGCTTGAGGAATGCATTTGCAGTAATTGCCAGGCCACTCCATTGTTCCTCTGTATACATAAACACCACACTGTGATCAGAGTGGTCATGCTTGAGCTGTTATCTGAAATTCACTTTTGCTATAAGGACTGACTAATCTGCTTCCTACAGACAGCGGCTCCCATTGACTGTATTAGCTCTCTCTCTCTCTCTGCAGCTGCACACTCCAGAAGAGGAAAGCAGAAAGGGCTCCAAGTAGTGGACGTTGTGAATCATCACATGTCAAACAGCTGGAATCTCCAACGTCATTGCAATCCATTGCAATCAGTGTCTTTTTTTTTTTTTTCTTTCTTCAATTGAAAAAAGAAGTTGAACAACATCCAGTGGTCGGGGGGCACGGTGGGATACATCTGCTGCACACAGGTTAACCAGTAAAGCTGCCAATTAGCCCTTCAGTGAGAACTCGTGGTGGGACAGAAGTCTACAGCCGGTCTCCATCCCCCATGCTTGTCACTCTTCCACAGCTTGGCCTTTCTACCCTTCACCCCTGCCCTGTCATTATCTGCAGATGTTATCTGCCCAACAGATGCTGGAGCCCAGGGGATCTCAAGACTTGTTCCCACTCTGTGTGCCCTCTCCTCCTCTACCCTGGGCCCGTGCTGATTTTACATATTTGGTTCTAGGAAGTTGCCGGCAGAGAATTTTTTTCTCCTTCAAATGCATCCATGGCCTCCTAAAATGAGATATTTTATATGGAAGATTAGACTTCAGATGAGATTCAGAATAGTAATTTTTTTTATTTTTTTATTTTTTGTGAACACACTGTACAGGAGGGGTTACAATTACATGGGCAAGTTAATGCGTACATTTCTTAAAAGGTCAGATAATGTGATGTTAGGAAAATGAATCCTTAGATATGTATTTTAATGTTTTTTTCCTTTCATGCATTTGTTTCTAACGCATTTATAAGATTATCTCTTTGTAGCTTTGTATGTCCCTCCCCACAGTATAACCCCTGCTTTCACTATATTTGATGTCAGAATAGTAATTTTTAAATCCCTTAGTCTGCCTTTCTTCTTTCTTCTTCTTTCTTTCTTTCATCTTTCTTTCTTTCTTTCTTTCTTTCTTTCTTTCTTTCTTCTTTCTTTCTTTCTTTCTTCTTCTTTCTTTCCTTTTCTCTCTCTCTCCTTCCTTCCTTCCTTCCTTTCTTTCTTTCTTTCCTTTTTTCTTTTCTTCCTTCCCTCCTTCCCTTCCCTTCCCTCCCCTCCTTTCCTCCCTCTCTCCCGTCCTTCCTTCCCTCCCTTCCTTTCTTCCTTCCTCCTTCCTTCCTTCCTTCCTCCTTCCTTCCTTCCTTCTTTCTTTCTTTCTTTCTATCTTTCTTTCTTTCTTTCTTTCTTTCTTTCTTTCTTTCTTTCTTTCTTTCTTTCTTTCTTTCTTTCTTCCCCTTCCTCCTCTCCTTTCTTTCTTTCTTTCTTTCTTTCTTTCTCTTCTCTTCTTTCTTTCTTTCTCTCTTTCTTTCTTTCTTTCTTTCTTTCTTTCTTCTTCTTCTTCTTCTTCTCTTCTTTCCTTTCTCTCTCTCTCCTTCCTTCCTTCCTTCCTTTCTTTCTTTCTTTCCTTTTTTCTTTTCTTCCTTCCCTCCTTCCCTTCCCTTCCCTCCCCCTCCTTTCTTCCCTCTCTCCCGTCCTTCCTTCCCTCCCTTCCTTTCTTCCTTCCTCCTTTCTTTCTTTCTTTCTTTTTCTTTCTTTCTTTCTTTCTTCTCTTTCTTCTTTCTTTCTTTCTTTCTTTCTTTCTTTCTTTCTTTCTTTCTTTCTTTCTTTCTTTCTTTCTTTCTTTCTTTTTCTTCTTCCTCTCTTTCTTTCTTCCTTCCTTCCTTCCTTTCTTTCTTTCTTTCTTTCTTTCTTTCTTTCTTTCTTTCTTTCTTTCTTTCTTTCTTTCTTTCTTTCTTTCTTTCTTTCTTTCTTTCTTTCTTTCTTTCTTTCTTTCTTTCTTTCTTTCTTTCTCTTTCTTGTTTTGGTACTAAGGCTTGAACTCAGTACCCCACACTCTCACTTGGCTATGTCACTCAACTGCCTTTGCTTGTTAATTGGGGAATCTTGGTTTTATCTGCCTGGGCTGGCTTTGAACCTCCATTTTTAGATCTCAGTCTCTGAGTAGTTACAATTACAGGTGTGAGCCACTAATGCCTGGCTAAAGTTTTTTCTTAATCACTATTTTTAAGGAAGAACAAATGGATAATGTTAGATAATATCACACTACATATACTTGTTTTAGATAAATAAAATAAATATTATATTTATATAAAATAAATAAATATGCATATGTTCCAGGGGTATAAAGCAAAGACACTCACTAGTCAACCATAAGCCAAAAGCAATGATTTAAACCAAATCTAAAGGTGAGTGTTGACATACATAATTCACACAAATAAATGTTACAGTAAAATATTTGAACAAGTAAAATGAGGCCTGATAGCTATGAAAGATAAAAGAGTGAAAATGAATTTGCTAATCTGTGAAAAAATGAGACTATAACTCAGAGAACAAAATTCTTAAATGCAGTGTCTTAGAGAAAACACTAAACTTAAAACGAACTTTAGCATGCTCTACTGTACTGTGTTTTATTTATTGTTCATCTAGTTCATTTTGATGCATTTTTAAATACATTTTTGATGCTTTTTTTAAACTTCCTGAATATAGATAAAGGAAACTAAACCAAACCCAAACTATGTAATATACATGCATACATATATATGTATATGTATATCTGTGCATATATCTATAGATTAAGGAATACTTTGAAAATCAACGCAAAATTATCCTTACATGCCTGATTTACCCTTCTCAGTTTAACATGATTGCTGGGTGAAGGAAGCATTATTAGGCTCCTGGGAGAGAAGATGGTGCTACAACTGCTTGCCATGCACATGACAATGAGATCTTCATCCAGGTTCTCTACCTCTCTCTTTCTCTCCATCTTCATAGGATTGAGTTCATGGGACAGCTGGAATTTAAGGCGCTTGAACCAGAAGCAACAATCCCCCAGGGTCTCGACGCTGTCTGTAATTTGTTCAAAGACAGTCTAAATTAAATAAATCTAAAATACCATTAGAAAATTTTCTCTTTCATCCAGGCAGCAGTGAGAATTTTGCTAAAGGTCCATAAAAATAAAGAGAATAGTTACATAATAACATTCCTCATGATAAAAGCCAAATTGTCTTTAGAAATCTTAGGAGATATTTCTACCATATGTCTCTTAGATAAGATCACAAGTGTTAAGTAATGTGGTAACTTTTAGCAGGTTAACAATCACAGCTTCAATTTCATAAGATCGCTGGGTAACCCCTGTGACCCGGAATCAAAGTCTTTGCTATTTGCTTTCACATACTTCAAAACAATAAGCCCATTAGCTTTTTCTCTTAGATAGGCTCAAGTAGTTTCATATTTGTAAGAAGGTGATCAATTTTGTAAAAACATACATTAGCCATTAAATTGATATTTCCCTTTGGGAAGCATTTTTATAAACATTTACATTTTCTCAAATAGAAGACCTCAGCTCTTTTCTCATAATATTTTGGAGGACTGTTTATTGTAAAGGAATAAAAAAAATCAATATTGGGATTTGGGTTTACACACATAAATTTATTGGGAGTATTATAGGATTTGTGGTTCTATGTAATGTTTTGTGAATGTTGTGTTTAAAAGTTTATTTTGTATGCTTGAAGTTTGTTTCACTTTATTATTTTGGAAAAGAGTTTCTTTACTGTCCCAGGTCTACCGTTAGCTAGTGTGTGATCTTGGGCATTTAGCTTAATCTCTTGGTGTTTATTTCCGTCATAGGTTGTGTGCGGTAGGAATTGAGTATTTGGTCTTGAGAGCCTTTAACATCATTGATGCTAATTTAAAATCTGTTCTCTCCTGGTGGCAAGAATCCAACTGTTCCCAGGCACAAAGAATGCGTCCTAAGGAAACAGTACAGGTGTCGCCACCTGTAGGTAGAAAAGATATTACAGAAAAAGAAGAAAAGAATAAGGATGCCTACCTAGGTTTAGAGAGTCCTAAAAAGAACATGAATTTATTGTAACTTTACGAATTCCAAACTCTTCCCTTGTGTTGTTCCTTTTCAACATCACTGAAGATTAAAAAAATCTAGATTATAGCTATACCTACAGGTTTTTTTTCAGTGCATGTAAACTTTCATGACTTCAATATTATAAAAGGCTTCTACTAGCTTAGTGGTTATGTTCTTAATGTTGTACATTAATATCAACATTATTTTGTTGAGAAAAATATCAAGTTAGATACCAAATGAAAATAAAAGATGAAGATCAAATCACCTGGAGGAAAGTTTGATTCATTTTCTAATTGAAGATGCTGTTGTGGTTTTATGGATTCGATTTTTAATGAAAATGAAACAAAAACAATTGTAGTATTGCTAGCGTTAAGATACAGTAGATAAATTGAAACTCCACATCAATGCTCCTTCATGCTCATGGCTAAGGGGAAAAAAATCTTCTCTCAAAGAGAAAAAAAGAAATCCAGAACAATTAGAAGAAAAAAAAATAAACTTTGATAAATTAAGAAACCATCTACCAGTTAAACTGACACTACATATGCAGAGAAACCAATTTCCATGCATGTTACAAAGAAATGTGTTAAATCAACTAACATTGATATAACTTCAAGCAATTAGGAGAATGCTAATAATGATATGAGTCTTCAGCTGTAAATAATTATGCTGCCCCAGGGCTGTGCTTTAATTCTGGCTTGCTGTATCTATAAACAATAATCAAACTGCAAAGCAAGTTGTGTTGTTTTTGTTCACAGTTTGTGAAATGATTTTTATACCCTACAGTGATGCTGATGGCTAGTTTGACCTTCAAGAACTCCGGTCTGTGAGGCTAAGAGCTAATGTGTACTTTCCATCGATCTGAGTTGGAAGCACACAGCGGGTTATTGTGCCTGTTCTCCATGAGTACAAAAGCTGCTATCGTCAATCAGTGTGCGATGTGAGAGGGGGCTTGCTGCTGTGACTCAATAAATGGGGACATTAGGAGGAAATGTTATAATTGCTGCTACCCACATCTTGTTAATGAGTAATGTACAGTTAGACACCATGCAATTGCAGCTAAACTGTTTATACAATTTATTCTTATGTTGCAACTAACATTTAACATAATGAAGTATCATAATTGCAGCCATTAAAGTCAAGATTAAGATTTGTTTAATTAGAATTAAGAAAATGTAAAATAGAAAACTACTTTCAAATGTTGAGTGTACAGGATGGATTCAGTAGTATGAAGGGATAAAAAGACTCATAGGGTGCCGGGAGCAGATATTCTGTACATAAAATTGTTCATTGGAGGTCTCTTGCTTGGATCTTCCCCCTTTCTCAAAGAACACAAAATATAAAAAGGGCATTAAGTTGGTCATGGATAAATATAGACTGTTATTATACAGATCATTAGAATTGTAGCTCTTAAATTTTAGAATTTACATTACCCCTAGGCTAAACAAATAATATCTTAAAACACACAGCTCATATTACCATTCAGGGAAGTTATCAGATGAATTAGGAAGGAAATAAGCCCCTGACTTTGTAGAGGAAATGTTATAACTTTGTAAAGCCAAATGGACATTAAACCTCTATTTTAATTATCTACATGTCCAAACATAGGCAGTTATATAATATGATATTTTTACATAAGCGAAGGGACAAAATGTGGTGAATGGAATGCTTTGAGGAAATATGGCTTGTCCAAATTCATTAAGTGAAACATTTCATTTGGGTCATGTCATACTTTCCTTCCAATATTGTTAAGAGCTTCAAATTCTAAAATGCTGTTAGCGACAGTATTATTAAGTTTTAAAAAAAATCTCTTTTTGAGATCTGCCTTTTTACCCCTTCCCCCATAAAACTATTTTTAATCAACTCAAAGTTTGTTTTCTACCTTACATACACATTTTTTCATGGTTTCCCTTATTTGCAATATCTAGTATATGTCTGAGTCAAGCAGAAAAGGTCAGATAAGTTGATGTTAGGGAAATGAACCCTAAGGTATGTATTCAAATGTTTTTTTTCTTTCATGCAATTGTTTTTAACACATTTATAAGATTATTTTTCTTTCTTTTCTTTGGATGAGGATTTCTCCTCTCACCTACCACTATTTGTAGATATTCAGCTGTGCTGTAAATGAGGTTTTGTTGGAAAACTTGGTGAGAAGCAACTTTTTTTTTTCTTTCCTAGTCTTAACTAATGTTCATCTTTGTTCTACAATAGAAACTGGTTATTGTTAACATGTTACCTTCATTGGATGGATGAAGTTAACTATTTCCATCCTACCCCAGGTTCCTGATAACAGTTTTCAGAGAATCTAATACGCTGGCTTGGTTGGAGATATATGCAAACTTTAATGTGCAAAGAAATGCAAATTGTGATTTAATTCACCAAGATTGACCCATGGGCTGACTTCTTGGGTTGTAAATGGTAAACTGAAATGAGGATAAAGCAAGATAATATTTTATTGCTCTCAATAGAAGTTTTAGCCGGCACCGAAGGCTTATGCCTATAATCCTAGCTACTTAAGATACTGAGATCTGAGGATTGTAGTTCAAATCCAGCCTGGGCAGGAAGCTGTGTGAGACTCTTACATCCAATTAGCTAGCAAATGATCTTACGTGGTGCTGTGGCCCAAGTTGTAGAGCACCAGTCTGGAGCAAGAAACCAAGTAAGAACATAAGGCTCTGAGTTCAAGCCCTAATACTGTTACTTACCCACACAAGAAGAAACATGTTTCACTTTCCTTTTCTTGCATCTTAATACCCACCATGTGGAAGGCATTCTCAAGTATGAATAAAATGATCAGTTCCCTGAAATAATATCAAGTCTTAGTCTTTAAACTTCAACCCAAGTTTAAACAAGTGCACCTAACTAGTTAAAAGAAAAAGAATTCATGAATCTCTTCTCATTTATGCTTAAACAAAGCTGTAGGTTATTGTAAATGTGAAAAAGCAAGTAATGATTTGATTTTTGTAGCAATAAATAGTCCAAGATAATGGTGTTTGAGAATGCTATCTGATGGGCTTGCAGTTACAGTGTGGTATGCAATTGTTGATATCAGATATCTTAGCTTACTGTAGAATTTATTTGTATAGGCTTTCCCCGTTCTCTCCACTATAAATTAAAAATGACAGGTTGTTTTTGAATATACTTAAAACAGTGCATCAGATTTGTGCTTATTAGCTTGCAGGAATGTTTAGCATTTAGCTTACAGATGCAAGTAAATGCATTTGTTTAATGCTTTTATGTATTGGTGGGCCTACACCAGCCACTGAGCTAAATTCTGGGTACAAAGAGCACACAAATAGAAACTCAATGACATTCTTGAGAGGGTTGTAATGACAGTTACACTCAAGACATACCATGTGTGAACTTCCTCTAAGACTTCCAAAAGAATCCAGCCAATTAGTAACAAAATTCCAATTCTTTTCATATGGGTTTCAAATGTTCAACTTCCAATCCATTATGGAAAACTTGGCAGTCTTAAACATGTTGATACTGCAAATTAGCTTCCACTGTCATAAGGAATTGAGAAATTGTTGACAATTTTTATTTTATTGTATAATTATTTAATTTTATTTGTAATGGCATGTATGTAAGTTTCATTTAAGTAAAGAAAACTCAATGTGTAAATAAGAACTTTATCTCTCTCTCTCTCTCTCTTTCCTTCATTCTTCCTCTTACACTTCCTGTCTTGGATTAAATTACCTAAGTTAAGGTAGGCTATTATAAATCCCTGCTAATAATGGTGAATACTTTAAAATGTGGCCACTGTGATAGGGAAACTAAATTTTCCATTCATCTTAATACATAGTTTATTGTAAACCGGAAGCAATAGAAATTATTTCCATCCAGCCATAACATTGTTGTTTGCCTTTTTAATAGTTGAATTATGTGATATACAACTATTGTGCTGACGTAATCATTTGGCGCACATCGGTTGGTTCTAGTGTAACACAGAAACAATTACTAATCTATGTCTATAGCTTATTTGCTTTGCATTCTTTTCCAGAATAATGCAATTATTTGAATATTTTATGAAGATAGCACAAAGTACAGTGATGATATAAACCATAATTGGTGATTACATTGATCTGCTTGGTATTTTAATTATCATTATAAACTATATTATGTTTACAGGTAGTATGGACACATTTAAATTAGAAATAGTTTTATTTAATTTGAAATAATTTTCTTGTGGATGTAGAATCAAGTTTTGAAGTTTCAGTTAAGTTTATATACTTTTTTCCCCAGGCGCTAACTGTGGGATGGGACAGTAAAATTAGAAGTGATGTCCCAAATTTCAAGAACAGCAATTGTGACATGCTGCCCCGATCAACTCCAGAAGAGTTGGCTTATTTCCTGTGTAAACACAAAATTGTCCAATGTAAACAAACACTTTCAGAAAGTACACAGTGATTGGACAAACATTTTTTTCAGCAGGAAAAAGTATGAGTGAAATGTACTTAATTGCAGGATTTAATGTTCCAAGAATGATTTTAGAATAATTTCTAACAGAATCTGAGTTTCTCATATTGACCAGTTAAAAAATCAGCTGGATTCTGATACTTACAAACATCACTTTTAGCTGGTTTACAGATGGTAAAGTAGTAATTTCACTATGGAAATTTTGTTAGGAAATTATGAGGATAAGAATAGTATTTTATATCAAGTAGTATCAAAAGAAGATACTTCAGTTAGACTAACAAATAATTGTCTGCGGAATACAAGAACTCACTAATAGTATCAAGAAAGAATTTATGAAAAAAGTAAAACAATTCTAAATCTTTGGGTCCACATGCCCTAAAACACTTTCAAATTTTTGAAGAAATGTCAACTCATGGCGTAAAAAATGTTGTTTTCAGTTTCAGTTACTTTCTGTCAAAGAATTTTACATAAATATTAAAACATTTAGTTTTTCTTATGATGGACTCTTCGAGTTGTGTTAGATCAAAAGTCAAATTTTACTGAAATTTAATTTGATTAATCTAATTATTTCAGTGCTGAAGATTGAGTCCATGACCTAAGGCTAAGCCTATACTTCACTACTGGGCTATACCTAGAGGTCTTAGTTCGAACTTAAAAAGAGATTATTTTCCTTATTTTTTGTTTTGTTATATGATATACATTGGAATATTTGTGCAAACTTTTTGAAACAGTTTCTGACAAGAATGTCACAGGTATGGTTATTGAAAACTTACAGGATTAGTCAGGAAGATCATGAGTTCAAAGCCAACCTGAATGATATGTAATATTGTCTAAAAAATCATTCCATATAACTATGAATTATTTTAAGATTATAGGACTGTTGAAAAGATAGGAAACAATGAGCTTAATGATCTTGTGTTCTTTTTCCATATTCATTGGTGAAGTTGGACAGTATGCAAAAATAGTCACTATGTTCCATGTACGTATATGAAAATGGAACATGTAAATTGAGGAGTACTGTTGGGAAAACTGGGGAGAATGATGGGAGGGATGATGTTAATCAAGGTGCATTACATTCATAAGCTGATTTGTTAACTGAAATCCCTTGATATAACTATTTAAGGATAAAAATAAAAATACTATATATAAAATGACTTTTACAAAAACTTACTACCCTGTTAATTTCAACCAAAAGAATGCTTGATGTATTCAATAGGTGATCAACAAAAGCAAAAATATTGGTTTGTTTAGGTTTCCTTGCCAAAGTACACAGCATATAAATGAGCCAAATTTGAATCTCTAAAGAGAGGAAAAGCTTGTTTGTGATCTCAATAGTCCAGTACTGTATAAAAATTTAGGTTGAAATCAATAATAATGATTCTGTGGTCAATAAGCTGATTTCATAACTTTTTTTCTAGTATGAATCAATACACAGAAGTTTTAAACTTGTGATCAACAACATTATGTAAATTGACTAAGGAAACTACCAAAAAATTGCAGAATGTTTTGTTGATTAAATATATTCTTCCTATAAAGAAATGTCTGTTTTGTTAGGAGAATGCAAAAAAAAACTATAGGGAAAATGAAGCTTTGGTACTTGATTTAGTTACTACAAATGTTTTATGTTTGGAAATCATTATTATGTGAATTTTTTTTTCAATGGCAAATTTTATGAACTTGATATATAATGAATGTATTAGAGTACAGGGTGAAATGAGATGTTGGTCAAATAATACAAATGCTTCATTCTAAGATTAAAAAAACTCTGAAGATCTCACATGTAGCCTTGTGAATATTATTAATAATATTGTGTTGTTCCCTTGGAATGTGCTAAAAGAATATCCTCACCACAAACACACATGTCACACACATGCATGCACATACATACACATCATGTGTAGCTATGTGTGATATGTGTATTAACTTTATTGTGCTAATCATTTCACAACGTATGTATATCAAATGCTTATGTATATATGCATTTGCCAGTTATTCATAAAGCTGGAACAAAAATAGTGAATATATGCATTGAGTATAATATGTTGGATGAAAACTAATATGTGATGCAAATACAAAACACTTGCTTTTGAAGATGTTGTACAAAGTAAGGAGATTAAGAAGCTCATTAATAATTTCATGTTGATTATATAATCAAATGGTTTGGAAAATTTGGGAAGTATCTTAAAATTTTTGAACTAAGCTGGGCTCCGGAGTGGCTCACGCCTATAATCCTAGCCACTCAGGAGGCTGAGATCTGAGGATCATGGTTCAACACCAGCCCGGGCAGGAAAGTCCGTGATTCTCTCATCTCCAATAAACTACTAGAAAACTAGAAATGACGCTGTGGCTCAAGCGGTAGAGTGCTCGCCTTGAGCTGAAGAGCACAGATATTTTAATTATCATTATCAACTATGTAAACAGCACCTAAGCCCAGAGTTCAAGCCCCACGACTGACAAAAAAAATTTTTTTGAACTAAATAAATATGTTATTAAAATCACATTGACCCTTTGTTAATGCTTTCTTTTTATTAGTGTATGTTAATTGTACAAAAGAATTTTATTGTAATATTTTTATGTCCATACATTATACTCTGATCAAATTAACCCCCCCCCATTATTTTTTCTTATGCTTCCTTTGACCTGTTTAATAAAAATTTAATTTGATTTTTTCTAAACTTCCGAAGGCTGTACAAGGTGGCCACTATTTAATGTGTCCGTATAAGTGTCCAGTGCTTCTAAATCAGAATCGCCTCTTCCACCATTCTTCCCCATCTCATCTGTTCCCTTCCCCAGACTCATCTCACATTTCCCACTTCTATATCACATGTGTACCCCGAGGGTTCTTGATTACAGTGGGCACTCTACTAGTTGAGCAGCACCTCTAGCCTGGCACGTTGATAGTTAATCGGTGAGGGAGTCTCGAATATATTGGGCCTGGGCTTGCCCCAAAGCACAGTGCTCTAGGTCTCAGCTCTCTCCATAGTTAGAAATATAGGTATGAGCCACTGGTGCCAGGCTTGAGCAATTTTTTGAATGTGGCAACTAGACCATTTCCTATTGCATGTATAGCTGACATGTGGTTTCTGTCTAACTATGCTCTTCCAAGGAAACCCCGCTATTCCTCATTTGTCTTCACCTACTGGTGTCTGGAATTGGATTGATGAGAACAGATCTCTTCTTTCTGAACAAGGAAGATTGCTCGGATTTATTTATACTTCCTTGGGGTTTCAAAAGTTACCTAGGCCATTTAAAATCAACTTAATTTGTGTACTGAATTCACCATCTTTTTGAGGATCTCACATTGAGTCCTCTTTCATGTTTGTTATATTGTGGGAGTGATTTTACACTGAAGTCTACATGCGCACATTCCCTCATATAAAGATCCTACTAGAACAGCAAGAAGAAGCAGAGTTAACCATTATGCTGAGTGAGTCCACACTTGTCTGTGTTTATCTAGATCTTGTTGAATATTCACCTATGTTATTTGAATTCTCTCTACTGATTTGAACGTATAGATTATAACATATAACCATAATTTCTAATGTATAACTTACAGACTCACCCCCATACTGATAGCTGAGGAAGAATGCTGTGCTTTCTTCCCGGATCCATGATCAATAACCTGCAGGAAGGTCGGTAGATCCTTCACACAGATTATCTCACTAGATTTGGGAAGGTCTTGGAGATAATAGTTCTGTAATTGTTTTTTCTTTTTATTCTCTCATTAGTGTATGATTCTGATTAGGCGAACTTTGGTAGTGGCTTTGCTATGGTAATGAATCACCATGCTTATCTACAGAATGTTTCTTGAATACATTTCTTCCTAATGTGTTATGTTACTCATCAACTGACCAGTAAAACTGTGGACAAAAAAGCTAGGAATTTATAATATTTGCATATTTTCATGGACAATTTAGCAGATTGGCTCTACATCTTGATGAGGAGAAAGTTTTGGAAAGAGTCAGCAATCAGAGCTCCAGATCCACATAAAGAGCCAGCCAATCACAAAGTTGATAGAATCAGCAGAGTGATAAACAAGTGTAGTTATTGCAGAGCAAGTTGAGTCTTTTACTACATTATATGGGATATTGTACTGCTATCAGCCATGGTTGAAAGCCCAAACTACCAAGGGAGAAGAAAAATGGAATTGACCATAAAATGTGAGATTCCATGTGTTTAATTTAAATCTTGTTTAATCTCCAGAAAGACATGTTGTAGGGAGAGGGAAAGACCTGAAATCTCTGGAGAGCCTTGAAGGATTTTCCTGGATGATACCTACATAGATGATTCATTAATGTTTTTGCTGCTGTGGTGAAGTTGTCAGCTCTTTGTGGATAAAGACTTTCCATTTTAAAGTGTCATTTAACTTCATTCACTTCCACTTGCATCCATTTACTTAGTCCTTTCTTCTTAGAACACTCACCTGTGTGACAAACCACCAGAGGTACCTTGTCCTTTCCCACTTTCTTCTGAAGAACTTGGAGAAAGGGAACAGAGACACAAAACCTCACAAACACAGCAATATGGTAAGTGTTAGGTCTGCCGTGTGAGGAGAGTAATGGTCTGAGGTACAAGATAGAAACGCTTCATAGTACTTGGAGAAGGCAGGTGCTCATCAAAGTGGGTGAGTTCATGTAGGTAGAAGGAACCACATGAAAGAATTTTGAGTGTAGGAGCTATATATAAGCTATACTAGGAAACTCACAAGAGAGGAGTGACAGAGAGATTATAAGTCTGTCTAGTAACTTAAGCAGAAATGATGGATGAATGGTGAAAGAAGTTGACCCAAGACAGTGAATAGTGAAAGGATTTGACTGAGTTAAAAGGATTTGGCTGAAGAGGCAGGAGTTGATGATTGATTAGATTTTTAAGATAATCACAAGGATTTTATGATGCTTATGGGACATCAAAATGGAGGTTGTCTACAGGATGAAAATGCATCCAGAATTCCACAGACAAATCTTATCTGAAAATAAGATCTAAGTGTCACCCCCATATAGATGGTATCCGAGACCAGAGTGCAGACTGGCACTCTATGGACTAGAGGGTTGGAAAGACTAGCCAAGTGTGACTGCCCAACAAATGTAGGGAACATTGGCACAGCAATGATGGAAAAAAAATCTCTGTGTGAGACTGGCACCGTGTCTCACACCGGTAATCCTACCTACTCAGGAGGCTGAGATCTGAGGACCGTGGTTTGAAGCCAACCTGGGCAGGAAAGTCCATATTATTCTTTTCTCCAATAAACTATTTGGAAAAGCCAGAAGTGGCGCTGTGGCTCAAGTGATGGAACTCTAGCCTTGAGCACAAAGAAACTTAGGGGTAGTATTCAAGCCCCACGACTGGAAAAAAAAATTCTATGTATTCTGATTCAAATTACTTTATATCATTTCACAAGAACCTCCCACATTAATGAAGTCAGGTTCCCTCATTTCTATTTTACAGATGAGCAAATTAAGGCTCAGCCTGATATTCACATGTAGAAGAGTGACAGAACTAATTCATGCACTGGAGTCTGCATTTTTCATGTTGATTTAGAAGTGCAGGAAGACTTGAATCAATCATAAAAGTGGATTCCTATTTTATCTGATGAATTTTGGGGGGGGGGGGTGGGCTTGAACTCAGAGCCTGACGCTCTTACTTACTTACTTACTTACTTTATTTATTTATTTTTCATTCAACACCAGTAGTCTACCCCTTGAGCCATATCTCCATTTCCTGAACTCTTATTTTAATGTTTTAATGTAAAGATTTTTGTTCTTGTCAGGTTAGTGGGATTCCAGGTACAGGCAGTAGATTTGTTACTGTGCTGCTTAATGGAAGCTGAATTAAGTTTCAGAACCTGCCAGGAGTTTGGGTCCCTCTGGATAGTCAATTCCCATAAATAGGTTGTCTGTGTCTAAGAAAGGCGACAATAAAGAGTTAAAGTGAAAAGAAAAGAACAAACCAAAGCAAAATTATCTGAAATATTGTATAAACAATGCCCAGAGAAGAGTAATTTTTAAATTCCAGACGGCAGATGACAACTGACTCCTGCAATTGTTTAACACTAATGAAGCATTTTCTTTTTCAATAGTCTCCTTCTGAGGCAGCGTTCTATGTCTGCTGGGTCTGATGCCAGTCCACACCAATCAATATCAATCCACTGCCACATGTTATTAAATATCTCTTTGATACCTATTTACAACTAAGAAAATAATTTCACTGCCAGAGGATTGTAAATGCGTGAAAGGTCCCTGTGACAGCATACCTCACTCACTGTCTGCGGTCCCCAGTCTAGCTTCCCAGCCTCAGGACTAAGATGAAGGACATAATTAAGAAAACATATGAAGGCTGGCACAGGGCTCGAGATTAATTAGCTGTGCGTCAATAATCTCATCAATATCCGATTAACAAATGACACATTGCCCAATGAAACATATTGATTCATGTACACTCCTCACTGTTAATAAATTGAAGCTGCTTTGCTAAATGAGAAAGCTGACAAAGTAATAGGCTGCTAAGACTGCCCCGCTATTGTGAAAAAAAACATAAAATTAGCCTGAAGTATACAGTCCTTAATTTGGGAGGACTGTCACTCTATTTCTGAAGCTTGTTAATGAATGACAAGAAAAGGGTAAAGAATGTGTGTGTGTGTGTGTGTGTGTGTGTGTGTGTGTGTGTGTGTGTGTGTGTGTGTGTAGAACATACTCAAAAGGACTAGAAGAATTTCCCAAGGACATGCACTGGAAAGTAGGATATGCATGCAAGATGATGGCCCCGAGTCCTAGTGCTTAGTCTTTTAGATGTATATGCAAAGAGTTTTTTTTTTTTTAAGTATATGGCTCTAAGTAAGTAAGCATATGACTAAGGAAGTTGTTTTATAGTTTAGAGGAAACCATTTAGTATTTATTCAGAGGATACTGTAAGTGGATCATAGCAAGGTCACTATCTGTGGCCTTTGTTTTGTTTTGAAATGTTGCAATGGAGAACTGGTTTTAAGCAAATCTGTTTACATGGAAGTATGTCCTTTGAGGTGTGTGTGTATGTGTGTGTGTGTGTGTGTGTGTGTGTGTGTGTGTGTGTGTGTGTGTCTGTCTGTCTTATGCGTGCATGCACTTCTTTGTAAACTGCAAGACTAATAATAACTTTGCTCCCCTGTAAGACATCCTCATGCATGGTCCCTGTCTACAGCATATCCCAATACAGTTTTTCCCTTCCTACTTCCCTACCCTTGCTTCCCTCTGGCTCCGATCTCTGAGGTTGGCTGTTTCCAACCCAGGCTTGCCGCTGTGAAGGTGAAGGCTGGAGCAATTATAATTTAGTTTTCTCTTAGCCTGTGCCAGAAAGGTGGTAATAGGGTTGGACAGGAGGGGAACGAAGTGATAATGGTGCAGGCGAGGGCTCGGTATATGTGGAGGACCTACTGAGACTGTGGTTGGGAAAAGCAAAGAGTCCCTCAGAAGGGAGAGAAGCTCAGCTAATGAGAGGCTGCCTGCCTACCTCACCCTGCAGAATGCCATCTGGGCTCGGCATCTCTTAAATGTGCCTCAGGAGCCCAACCAAGAGTGCCCTTGGAGTTGCTGACCAAGAATGTAAACACTGTTCTGCGGGAGAGGCTTCCTCATGGTGCATAGTCGCAGGGATAGGTGGTAAGGCAGGGTGTCAGGTCGTCAGAGGGGACAGCTGGAAGTGACCCTGACTCCTCCTACAACTGCTAGGAGAAAGGGGGCAAGCAAATTCACACAGGGCCACCAGGAACTTCACAGGGCATTTCTGCCTAGGCTCAGGCGTCTGAGCCCTTGCAGGTACACAATCCAAGTGTCTACTGGGCATCCAGAGCTATGTCAACGTCTGGTGTCTTTAAAGCAAAGCCAAGGTAGCGATCAAAAGAAAGGTAGTGAATAATTTTGAAATAAGTTGTAATCACATATGAAACCAGGATAGAGAACCTCAAAGAAAGCTGTTGGTCAATAGGGGGTGGAGAAGCAGGAAAGAGAAATAGGCGTGGTCTAAGGATGCCTGCTATTGTGAGGAAAGTTTGGGCCGATGTGGAGGTTGAACCAGGATGAATGTGGTGGAAATAGACTGCTTGCATGTATGAATATAGGACCATGAAACCTGTTGAAATTGTTGCAGGAAAGTTCAGGAAGAGTGACAGAGGGGATGAGGTTGAGTGAAATATATTGTAAACATGTAAGGAAATGTAACAATGGAATTTGCCTCCTGAGTAACTAATGTAACCCCATTGAAGGAAAGGAAAAAATAAGGAAAAACCACAGGAAACTTCATCGAGAAGGCTTTTCTATAAAGCACTCAATGCACATGAACAATTTCTGACATATTCTGTGTCCATCATTGGCTGGAAGAGACTGGATAGAAGTGTTCTTGGAAAAATGCTAGCTTTTCTTGAGCTTCATACAGAGACACCTAGAGACACATCTGTGTATGTAAGCAGGAAGCAACCATTTTCACTATGACCATTACTGAGACTAAGGTAAAACAACAGGCTTTCTGAGATCACACGAAGAATCCCCAGTGCCCCAGCAACCTGATTTTGAGAGCATGATGCGATGCTGTTCTCCATGGGTTTCTCCTTCCATGAGTTCTGGAGCCAGCATATGCAGTTCTGCGGGGTGTCTCTTCTTCGATAAGCACTTTTGAGGTTTTGGATCATTAGATTGCATTAACTCTAATTAGTGATCAAGAAGGAATATAAATCAATAAATTTTGTCAATATTGTGAGCATTCCCCCATGCAGGCACACTCGAGGAAAGGGTTTCTATGTTTGGACTTTCTGGAATAGAAATTCGCTGATTTCTTTATCTGAGGTCTTCAGAAGACAGGGGGAATATTGCACAAACAAATTCCCAAGGAATATGTTCAAGATGGAAAAAAGAGCCTTGCTAATTAGGGAAGTTTATATTTGCAAAAAAGGATGATTTTTGTAGGAGGCCCTCTTAATTTTAGGCCCCTAGTATTCTCCAAATCAACGAGTTTATGTGACAGTTTCAATGAAAAAAAAACTCATGCCATTAAGTACATTGCATCATTGGGTTATTTCTACGTACAAAACACTGAATATGCACCATGCTAATTAATTTTCACAGCAGTCTTCTGTGCTTTAAATAGCTCAGAGAGGTTAAAATTACTTCCCCAAATCACCCAGCAAATAATCTGAGTTTATCCTAGATTGTTTAAGGCCAAAGTGTATGATTTTTTTTTATTGCAGAGGGGTCACAGTTAGAAAGATCAGGTAATATGTACATTTCTTTTTGAATGGTGTCACCCCCTCCCTCATTTTCCCCCAAAAGCCTATGAATTTTTTAAAGTTCTATTGCATTCTACTTTTAATAAATGGTATGTGCCCAGAATCTGGTAGGGACTCACCCCAATAATTAACACAACCTACAGGTGCTTTAGAGAGACACCAACCTTCAAAGCTTCACTGAGTGAAATCCTCTGAAGGCCAGATTCTTCATTAGGAATCCTCCTGTCGCGTTAGTGGAATTTTTTAAAAATACCATGCCAATATTATGTCATTAAATCTATCACCAAGATAAAAATACCTGGGCTCTGGTGCCAGTTCTGGCCTTTCCCAAGCTGTGAGGACAAATGAAGCAGGAGAACTCCTTGCAGTGTGCATGGAGAGTTGGGGGGCACTTGAATTCCTTGTAGCATCTGCCAGGTGAAGCTGGGCCCTGTGTTTGAGCTCACATTCATTGCAGTCTCTGGATGGGGGTGAGTCCAGGGGTTTCTCGGGCAGCTGCTCTGTTGGCCCGCCTCCCTGTAACTTGTGCTGGTGAGTCAGATTTCATGCCCAATTAGGATACAAGGGGAAGCTTCCCTTGTGGAAAGGACACAGCTGCTCTGGAATCACAGCTTCAAGATGCTCTGAATGGCCTCATAAATCTGGCATCCTCACCCTGTCTGCAGGCACAGCTGAGAGAAGTGAGGAGATCCTTTATGCCCTGACCTCATCTCTCTCTCTCTCTCTCTCTCTCTCTCTCTCTCTCACACACACACACACACACACACACACACACACTCAACACACTTGGATAATTTGTGCACTCCAGACAAATATATATATATATATATATATATATATATATGTTATGTATGGCACATATATTTATTTGTAGCTTGTATATCTGTGTGAGTGCATTCATGTGCTGTGTGTGTATATTTCTTTTCTTTCTTTCTTTTTCTTTCTTTTTTTTTGTCTGTCGTGGAGCTTGAACTCTGGTCCTGGGTGCTTTCCCTGCACTCTTCAGCTCAAGGCCAGTGCTCTACCACTTGAGCCACAGCACCATTTCTAGTTTTCTAGTGGTTTATTGGAGATAAGAGTCTCACAGACTTTCCTGCCTGGGCTGTCTCTGAACCGAGATCCTCAGATCTCAGCCTCATGAATACTTAGGATTACAGGCGTGAGCCACCAGTGCCTGGTTATATTTCTATCACCATCTCTATTAATGGTTGTTTTTTGTTTTATTGTCAAACTCATATGCAGATGAAATCCATGCACATATACGTACATAACACACATTTTAGACTACATAGGTATACCATATATATACATTCATATGTATTAAGTTATATATTGTGTATATATGTTCATCCTATGTGTATGTGTATATATGGGTAGACACACACACACACACACATACCTTTTGACATATGGAAGCAATCTTTTTTTTTTTTTTTTTGGTTGGTCATGGGCTTGAACTCTGGGCCTGGGCATTGTCCCCGAGCTCTTCAGCTCAAGGCTAGTGCTCTACCACTTTGAGCCACAGTGCCACTTCGAGTTTTCTGGTGGTTAATTGGAGATAAGAGTCTCACAAACTTTCCTGCCTGGGCTGCCTTTGAACTGTGATCCTCAGATCTCAGGCTCCTGAGTAGCCAGGATTACAGGTGTGCCCAGCAGGCAGCAATCTTGCACAACTATATTGAACATCTTCCTCTAGGAATAAGGACAGAAGATCTCAGTGGGGCATAACGATCGATTGCACAGTGTTTGAGGAGCTTGATTTTCCTTCTGAGATTTCCTCAAAATCAGAAGTGAAAATGGATGAACTACTGCCCCATCCACTCTATTATCCTAGTGATCGTGGATGGAAATTTGTTCTCAGTGCTTACATAATCCATGATCAGAGTCACCAACTCCAACTTTGCTTTCCATCTGACCCAGTCTAGGGAGGCCTGGCCTTCATTGTCCTCGCCATTCCAAAAAATCCCTGTTCTGTTCTGCACAGAAATGTTGCTTGTTTTCATTCCTGTTTTTATTGTCTCTTCATTTACTGAGACTCCATGATTCCACTTCTCTATTTCCTGTGTTCTTACTACCTACATCCATAGGTTATCAAACCCCATCTTTAAATCTCTGAAATATTTTAAAATTCTTCACATACTTGTTTCCCTTCTGCCATTTTTTTTTCTGGTTTGGTCACTGCCTCTTGCCCAGATCCTTGCATTTCCAGTACACTGTGTGTTGACCCCGATCTCCTTCAAGATAGGCCAGCCACTTGTGAGCCATTCCCATTTGAGGATATTTACGGGGCACCTTCTAATCTGTGTCATTTGATTCCCAAAGAACCTGAAAAATGTACATGAACCTATGGGAGAGCTGGCCTCAGGGGAAACTCACCCCAGGATTCCGAATGCAGTTTTTTTTAATTCCTTCATACTAACAGTGTCTGGGTCTCCCTCGGGTACCCAGGATAAATTCTCCATCACTTCCAATGGTTTCTAAGACTTTTTGCTCTCCCTTTCTATGCTCCTTCTAGGACTTTCCTTTGCTACTGTGTGGTCCTCATACATTGATTTGGGTATTACTTGTTGGGCCTCCCTGGTTGACAACAAGACATCCTTGTCATCCTCAGGAAGCATTTGACATGTGTTCAAAGCTGGTTTTTATTCTCCCAGTTGAACTGTGCATTTCCTGTTTGTGTTCACGTAGTTCCTGTTTTTACTTCAGATCTGGTCATCTCATGTTCTGTTTCCATTTTGTAGTAGAAAGATCACTGCAAAGCAATCACTTTATTCTTGAATGATACTGTGTGTAAACAGTAGAATGTATTGGTCATATGTAAACACACATACATAGGACAGTATATATGATATTCACAAGACATTATGATGTTTTACATATAATTTATGTAGTTAAATATATTTTCAAAGAATAGAATATAGTTTCAGAAAATTCTCACAGTATAATGTTGTGTGAAAAAGCAGGATACAGTACTGAATATACAGAGCTATGCAGATTTTTAATAGCATATGCATTTATAGGAACTATATGAAAAGGATCTATCTACACATATGCTATCAAAGCAGTGGTTTTAGAAGGGCTCAAGTGTAATATGAGTTCTTGCTGCTAAATACAGACTGTAGTGTGTGTCTTACAGATCTACATAGAATGCAAATAACATCATTATACACAGCAAGCTAGAGAAAAACTATGGCAAAAGTGTAAGCAAGTTGGAAATTAGATTTGTGTTTGAATATTACATAGTAGTGACTTTACTTGGACTTCTTGAATGAGGCCCACACGTCTGGAGGTAGCTTCAGATAACAAATTTTAGAGAAGAGAGGCTCAATTTATCATTGTGTGTGCATTTGCACACTTGCCACTATTCATTAAGATCGGTATGAAATTTAAGGAAGTTAATACATTTTATATCTATCTTGACTGTATGATGATTCCTGCACCTTTAGTTCTTTTATGATTCTAGGTGTATATCCACACCTTCAATATTACTTTGCATAACTGTCTCATGGTCATTCTCTCTAGTAGGCAGGGGATTCTTGGAAGTAGATTATGAGAACTTTGGGACAGAGAATGCCTTTTCTGCCTTTTTTATGTCTCTTGTTTTCCCCTATCTCTTTGATCACCACCTCAGCATACTTAGTATACCACCAAACAAAACAGGCAATCAAACAATGCTTACCAAATGATTGAATTGAAAACCTATTAGGTGAGTGGAAAGTAAGTAAAGAAAGGTGGTTGTTCCTGCCATCTGCCATTTAAATCTGCTTATCCCACATCCTAAGAATACTGCACTCACACCATTTGGTTAATTGTTATAGAGAGCAAAAGTAAATAATTAATGACAATCTCATAATCCTACATTGTCAAATTCAAAATAAATTATAAATTATTCCTTAAGTCATTCGATTCCATGAGGTAGTTTACTTTTGATAATAGGCTTGAAAAGTCTGCCCTTTCCTGCTTCTGCAAAATTGTTGGGTACATTCATTGTTCAAAAAAGTCACACAAACTTTAGCCAGGCCCTGGTGGCTTATGCTTGTAATACTAGTGACTCAGAAGGCCAAGATCTGAGGATCATGGTTTGAAGCCAACTGGGGCAGGATAGTCTGTGAGATTCCCATCATCAATGAACAAGCAGTTTAAGCAGTAGAGTCACTACAGTGCAAGAAAATCTCTTGATCTTTTAACTCCTCCCTAACTGTGATTCTATGATCCTTGACCAACATCTTCACATTTTTCCCATCCCTTTGAACTAACTTTCTTTTGGCTAACAATTCTACTGGGTAGTATTTTTACTGTTAATCATAGGCCAGCACATACTACATGCCAGATGCTGTTTTAAGTTTTTTTTTCCCCTGTACAGTACAGTTTAAACCAGCTCTACAGTGGAAACTATTAGAATGTGCATGGGTTATTTCACCATTATCACCCAAGTTCAAAATCATTAATATCCTTCCTATAGATTTGTAATTGGAATTTGAACTAAGCCAACCAGACTTCTAAGCCAGTGATCTGGACATGA
Organism: Dipodomys spectabilis; assembly: GCF_019054845.1. NCBI lineage: Eukaryota > Metazoa > Chordata > Mammalia > Rodentia > Heteromyidae > Dipodomys > Dipodomys spectabilis. The sequence goes on along the minus strand of NW_024870886.1, from coordinate 1,119,428 downwards.
TATTTATGTCTTTCCCTTTATAAATAGTGTTATGAAATAAAATAGTTTAAAAATTTATTATGTATATATGCATCGTAATGATAGTGAAGAATGAGTTTGAACTCAGGGCTTTGTACATGCAGGTAAGTCCTCTACCACTGGAATCATACTCCCAGTTCTTTTTGCTTTTTGTGTAGTTGTTTTTTTTTCCTAGATAGTGACTTGCATTTTCACCCTGGCTGGTCTCTGGCTATGGCTGTCCTGCCTGTGTCTTCTGAGTAGCTGTGATTACAGGTGTCTGACACCATGTTTGGTCTATAGAATAGTTTTTTTAAAGTCAAAATTAGCTTTAAAATAAAAGTCAAATGTGCTGGTGCTGGTTGTTCACGCCTGTAATCCTAGGTAATTAGGAGGCTGAGATCTGAGGATCAAGGTTCAAAGCCAGCCCAGGCAGAAAAGTCCGTGAGACTCTTATCTACAATTAACTACCAGAAAACACTGTGGCACTGTGACTTAAGTGGTAGGGTGCTCCCATTTAGCTTGAAGAGCCGAGGGATAGCGCCCAGGCCCAGAGTTCAAGCCTTACGATAGACAAAAAAATAAAAATAAAATAAAATCAAAAAATAAAAAATCAAACGTGCTGTTCTCCCATTGTGCATTCTGTAGGGAAACCATTTTAGTTTTTGGCCTACTGGAAAGAGCAAAGAAGATATCCTTCTATTGATCTTCATAGTATACTCTTTCCCATTAGCCACCTAGTCCATGAGGTAGTAGAGAAAACTTAAAAACAATTAATTTGTTAAATTTAGCAAAATGTTAACCAGCTTTTTGATGGCCTATCACATTTGAATAACTCAGCCTTCCAGCTACCCTCTCCTTCCTGCTCCTTCCTGTCAGCAGTTTAGAGCAATGGAGATGCTGGGATGACTCAGTCTGTGGACCCTGCCCCCTATGCCTGTTACAAACTGGAATTACAGGTGTGTACTACTATGGCTTGGTCTATGAGATTGCTAGTTTTTTTAGAGGGTCTGGGCTGGCCTCCAATCACAATCCTGCTAGTTCCGTTTCCTGTGTCATTGGGATTACCAATATGCGTGGCCAGCTGTGTCATTTTTATATATCAGAACACAGCACTCTACAATGTCAAAATGAAAACATCACAGAGAAAACAGCCTAAGTGTTAAGAATCCTTTTAGGGTTATACAACAACAAGTTCTAACACTGTTCTAGAGGGTCCCTTCATCCCGTAGCCTGAGTAAACCTGTCAGAACCTAGGGCAGCCAGATCTCCACAGCACATGCCTGGCCCATAAAGGTCCTCTGAGAAGTTCAGAGTTACGTGCACAGCACATACATGAAGACTGAGCCTGACTCAGGAATAGTAAATCTGCTCTCTTCAAGCCTAACTAAGTTGTTGAGCTAACACTGGGCAGATTTCTTCATTGTTTCCAAGCTCCAAATGGAGAGTGAGAGACATGGCCCCGGGTGCCACCTCTTCTTGTAGGACAGGTGAGGAGGGTGGGCTCCCTCCTTGGTGCTCCTGTCCATCTAACTAGTTTCCATCTTCCCTTTCTTGGATGTCCCTGTGTTGTGTCTTAGTTAACAGCAGATAGTACCAGGTCAGTCATTATCCTCAGTGCTTCATAGTATTAGTTCACTTCATTTAATACACATAGGGGTCATAATATCCCTACTGGTTAAGTATTATGATCTGTCCTCTTTAGAAGGGAAAACAGAGGCATAAGGAAATGAAATGACTTGCCCCCAAATCACACAGGTACTAAGGAGCAGAGTCAGGACTCAACCCACAGCAAGTCCCACATTTCTCTTTATCAAGCCTTGTCAACTCACGTGGAACAATGGCAGCCATCCACCTGCATTGGTTGACTAATATTAAAAAAAAAAAACAAAGCTGTTGTAAAAAAAATACTGTAATCATTGCAGGGTGGAAAAATTGGTCTAAGAGGAGAAGATATCACTCACAGAACTCCTGAGTTACATAAATATTTTGACTGCCAACAATTATTTTCGAATCCAATTGGAGGGGAGTAATCTCAATAAGAATAGGCTTGCAGCCCATTATTGTCATGCGCCCTGTTGCTGGCAGCTGCAGCCACACGTCTGTCTTTTGCATTGGTTATATAGAATGGAAAGTTTGGCTGCTTATATGGCTTGATTTAAATAGTCCTGGCAGGCCCATCTCTCCCTAAACACTTCCTTCATGATTTAAATTCTCCAGCTTTCCTTTGTGTAAACTTCTCCCACTTAGGAATTCACTTGAGGTTGATTTTGGAATATGAAATATTTGAGGGGACACTGATAGGATACAATTTGGGTTTGGGGATTAGGACAATAGAAAGGTAGTTGAAACCTGTGTGCTAAGAGAGAAAGAGAGAGAGAAAGAAAGAGAGAGAGAGAGAGAGAGACAGACAGACAGACAGAGAGACAGACAGGCAGACAGGCAGACAGGCAGACAGAGAGGAGCGAACACATGGACATATTAAAACCAAATCATATGAGATTGCTGATATCTAATTCTTTTGACGTAAAGAATTAACTGATTAAGGGATATGAGCATTTAGATTATTTTGAAATGTTGCCTAAAATGGTTTAGGATCAGTCCTGTTCTAATTTTTGCTTTAGAAATTTTAGTGAAAGTAAAAACTACTTTAAGAAATATTTATTTTTAAGCTTTATCACTAAATATGAAATCTCCCTGTTCATAAAAGAATTCCTTTTTTGAAGTTTAACTTGCCTTTTAAGTTCCTGTAGCGCAATAGCAGACCATCTAGAGTTGATGGGCCACATTTTAAGAACCTGTTTTTTACACTAAAGACCATAATTTACCTATTTTAAAACCTGATGTTAAGGAATGATATGACTGCAATAGTCTCAACAGAAGATGGGAGAAAACTTTTGTTTACATCTGACTCTTGTAAGGCGATTGCAAAAGCAACAGAATGTGAACTGACTGAGATTTGGGGGAAGTGGATTCTGTGATTCGCTGCTTTAAAATGAACTGGAAAAGCATGTAATACAAGACTCAGGTTTGATTTGAACAGGTACCTCAAAGAATTCGTTTAAGATAAGACACAAATTTGGAAATGGTATGTTCAAAGACCTCTGAGTAAACTAACTTTGCAATGTGAAATATTTGAAGGCAAATTAGGCTTCAAAAATATTTAGATTTCTTCACCAGAACGAATTTGGCTTTTCTTAAATCATCAGGAATTATATATAATGTTGTCAGAAAAGGTAAGATGATGGCCAGTTTTCTTTTTCTTTTTTGGGTCCAGTCGTGGGGCCTGAACTCTGGGCCTGGACACTGCCCCTCAGCTCTTCAGCTCAAGGCTAGCGCTCTACCTCTTGAGCCACAGCGCCACTTCTGGCTTTTTATTTTGTGCTTATGTGGTGCTGAGGAATCGAACCCAGGGCCTCAGGCATGCAAGGCAAGCGCTCTACCACTGAGCCAGCTTTCCAGCCCCAATGGCCAGTTTTCTTTAAGTGGCCATATTATGAATTGTTTGCCACTAATTTTGGCTTATTGTCAGAATGTTTTTCTGAACTCAAATATAGATTCGTTCTATCTAGTCCACTGTTTTCTCCAGAGTTTATATATATATTAAAAAACCCAGGTTGTCTTGATTTAAAAAATAAATAAAAAATTTATTGTTATTATAAAGGTGATGTACAGAAGAGGGGTTATAGTTATGTAAGTCAGGTGATGAGTACATTTCTTTTTGAACAGTGTCAGGTCTTCCCTTATTTTTTATGGTTTATTGTATATTTTGAGAGAAATATGTGTATATATATTTGCATTGCTGGGGATCAAATCCTAGACAAATGCAGTTCCACTAAACTCTATGTGTCAAAAGATATGCAATTGTGTTATAACCCATTTGACCTGAAGCCTTCATCATCTGCATTCTCATGGTAAAAAACTGGATCACTCTTTAGATTTTTGGACCTAGTGTTAATAAATGTAATGTTTAAAATTTACTATTTTAAAAAAATTAGAACATTGCTAGCCTGACTGATATAAATTTTTAGGTATCAGTTTAAAAATTATTATTAATTTTTTATAATACTGAAGCTTGAACATGGGGTTTCAAGCTAACTAGGCTGGTGCCATTTCTTCACTTCTGAATGTTAATATTAATAGCTGAAGCAAAAGATCAAGTATAAATTTGGTTTCAAATGGACCATAATTAGTGAGTAGAAAGCTAATGTCAACATATATATATTGGCTAATATATATATATATATATACATATATATATTTGTCACTTTTGTTATAGGTTTATACCGTGCATTTCTCTAAGTCCATTCCATGTAGTTTCTTATTTGATCGCTTTGCAGCCCTGGGATGTAAATAACTACCATTGCCACCATTTTACTGATGGGTCACTGTTGTACATGAAATCAACTCAAGGTCAGACAGGAAGGTCAGGGTGGCAGAAAGAGGCCCTGAACTCAAACAGTTCAGAACCAGAGACTGTGCATCTCATTCCTATGCTGTCTTGTCTGGGGTAAAACAATAGACAATTAAACAGTCACAGATACTGGAAACTTCTGGGCATTTTCATTGGAAATGGGCTCTTGTTTCTTCTTAGAAAATTGTTTAATCAGTGCCCCCTTGAATATCAGATAGGACCAGAAACTCTGCAAATAGGCTATATGGCTTTTACTGTGTTGGATTATGTTAGAGGCTCTTGGTAACAGTAGACATTTTCCTTTATTCTTTTTGGTTCTGGGGATTAAATCTACTATTTGGCATTTATCACTCTACTTCCTGATGTAGCAAGTCATCAGTCCTCTTCGGTTGTCATTCCTGAAGCACATGCCTGTACTGGGTCTCTAATCCTCACTAAGATCCTTCTAGATAGGCATCATTAGTTAGTATTTAGTGATGAGGACACAAGTTTAGAGAGGCTGACCAGCCTAGCAAGAAGAAACAGGCTTTTGGCTCTAATCTACTCCAATCTAGCACATACTTTATTAAACAAGAGTTTGCAAATTGTAGTCAGGTGTTCAGATGGATCAAAATCATAGAAGTGTAATTAAAAAATGTCTTTTGAGTTGGGTGCTGGTGGCTCATACCTGTAATTTTTGCTACTCAGGAGACTGAAATCTGAGGATTGAGGTATTAGGTTAGCCCAGGTAGAAAAGTTTCCAAGACTCCATCTCCAACATAACCATCAAAAAGCCAGGCTGGAGGCATGGCTTAAGTGGTATAGTGTAGCTGAACAAGCAAGTCTAGCAAGTGGGAGGCTCTGAATTCACATCCCGGTTACTTATACCTGGCTCTAGCCAAAGTGTATTGAGTCAAAGTTTCTGAGGAACAAGTTCTACTGAGCAAGATCAATGTACATGTGTCCAGTGATTTTATGATATCCTCAATCTGAGAACTGTGCTAGGTAGACAATTCTCAAGAGTTCATCAGCAAGTAAGTCCATCCCCTATAGACTTTGTCAGAACTCAGACTTCTTGGCCCTACAACTTCCTATTCAGAAGGTCTGTGCCAGAGCCAACATTTTTAGTTCTAGCAAGGCTCCAGTTAGTGCTGGTATTGCTGTCCCAGAGATCACACTTTGAGAATCCCTGTACTAAAAGCAAGCAGTGTTCCACTGGCATGAAGAAAATCACATTGCTTAGGTTAAAATACTTTCTATCATGCCCTTTCATTCTTTAGCCTTTTAATTTCATTGTAGGACATATACATGTAGAGATTATTTAAGTCATTTTTAATTTTCTTTTCCATTACATTATTCTGACCTTTTCTGAGAGTTTTTTTTATTGGCACACATAGCTATTATACATTTCAGCGTTCTGTCATATCTTTGCATTGAGTCCGAAAGATACAGCAATGAACTCTCCTTACCACTTTGCTCAGGTTAAAATCAAGGAGGCTACTGATGGTTTAGAAATAGAGATACAACTGTCTTCAAATGAAAGAGGACACAATCTAAATTTGCATGCCTCTTCTGCCTGCTACTGGCCCCCACCGACTCTTCCTGTCGATGGAGGGTTGCTTGAGCATAAAGCCAGGTACAGTAAAATGTTTTGACTGGGGTTCGCAGCAATTATTCTTTGAGTTGCTGAAGTCCTGCCTCACCAGAGAAAGCCCGCAGATGCAATTCAGCCTCAAGGCCTTTGCAGTGGAGCATCTGGTTTTTTGATATACTTTGCCTATTAATTTTTATCTCCAGTGTGTTGGAACTGAGGGGAAAAAAACCCTCCTCCTGGATGCCTGTCTTTGCTTATTTCTCATGTAGATATCATTGAAGCTTCTATAAAGCATGTTGTCAGAGAGCAAAAAAAATGTATCTCCTCCCCAAAGTATTCCTTTACCTCCTTAAACATTCTCTTTGTCATGACTGCATTTATTAATAGCTTAGATGATCTTAAAGATACCTTCTAGCCTTTAGAATCTAAAATTCTAGTATCTATATTTATAGGTCTTGTATATATTTAATATAAGACACATGTATAATATATAGATTTTTTTTCTCTTTGGTGGATGAAATTATTCCTTCTAGAAAGATCCATAAATTTACACAAAGATATCTAGTCTAAACTTTTTTTTCCCTTCTAAATCATAAACTGCCTTCATTTTCAGGAAGATATAATTAGAAATTTTATTTTCAGGGGATCATCCATTTCTTTACTGTCATACGATTCTTGGGCCAAAGAGAACTGAAGCTACTTCTATCTGTATTGAATATGTCAATGACCTTCCATGAGATGAAATCAAGATGCAATTATCGCTATAGGAACCACAATAGTGACAGAGTTTCAAACTGAAAATGCTGCCTGGGACTGAGAAACAGGTAGGGTTTTTTTTTTTTTTTTAAAACTCTTCCATGATAAATTAAAATTTGGTGATAGTGAGGAATTTTTAAGAATTGTTTGGAGCCAGCCTTGAGGTAAAAGGAATAAAACTTTGACTACTCTCCTGAATTGTTTATATTCTGTAACTGCCCCAGGGGTTTGAGAAGGAGTTTTGCTCTGTTAGATCTTGTTAAAGGTGGTACTTTACAAGCCACCAAGATAAGAAAGCAACATAGACCTGGTGTTGCATTAAAGGTTGAAAGATAGCATTTCATATTGCGTATAAGAATATCAGTCATTTAGTGATCAAATTTTATTTTTGATAGGGCAGGTTGTTATACATATGTTACATTAGAGGGTATTATGCATGTTTTGTATGCCTGTTTTTATTGTTCTTTCAATTGCATTCAGTTTTATTGTTCTTTCAGTTCTTTCTAGTAGCAGTTTTCTAAAAGGCAACATTCTGAATCTCAAGTAATCTGTTATAGCCATTTGTTTATTTAAAATCATGCTTCCAGGTTGTTCAACCTAGTGTCCAGGGCTGTAAATGAAGTAACCGTGTCTGCTGTCTTTTTCTTCCTAAACCAAAGAAAGTATGTTTGAACTTTTGAACAACTAAGTGAAAGACAAAAAGGAAACTAAAACATGGGCTATGTACTATTCATGGCAAGCCGTGTCACTCGGCTCATCAGAAGTCAAGTGGCAGGATTGTCAATGCAGATGGAACCAACTTAACAAAGGCTGGCATTAAAGAAACAAAGCCACAGAACAAATTACCCATCATTCAGTATTAGTCTCGTCTTCTCTTTCTTTTCCTCTACTTCGATTAAGTAGAATTCAAACAGAAGAGGATATACTTTTCATACTGTTGATACCCAAAAGAATTTTGACTTCAAACAATTCCCATGTCTTGTCTTAGAGTAAATAGTTGATTTATGTGTTCATTGAAACTGAATGGGCAAAGGAATTATTAATGATTAGTGAGTTATTGTGCTGTATTGCCTTAGGGAAGAGAGAAAGAAATCAGAGAGCTATGGTCTCTCTTCCTTCAACTAGAACTTCTGATAAAAAACCTCTTGGCATTGTTGACTATTTATAGCCTATTTTTGGTCTATTCATGCATTTTATTACAAAAAGAAATTGGAAATGGCACAGTTTGCAATAAATGGAATTTTAGTGTGGTAGAGCCTTGAGCACTGAATGCCAGGGTTAATTTTATTGGTTTTGAGTCACATTTCTCGATACAACCACATCTAAGAAACACCATGTCCAGAGATCAGACCTTACCTTGGACCGAGTAGAATTTGGTGTTCTTTCATTGCTTATTATTAACTCTCAGTTACAAATTGTCCAACAGTAAAAATCTAGTTTCCATAAATACTTTTTTGAAAATGATTCTTTGAACATTTTTGGAATTTAGAATGATTTGGTGGATGTTGAAAATAAGAAGAGGAAACATGGAATGAAAGTTTGTGAAAGCTGAGGTCTCTGCTGAATATACCAAGACTCTGGTTTATTTTGGTCAGATGCCCTCCTGACTTCAAGCCGTTCAATCTAAGCTGTGGTCTCCCCAAGAATTGTAATGAGACACAAGTTATAAACTTCTCATATTCCCATAAATACGTGATGTGCAAAACAACCAAATGTATGGAATGATGTAATTCAATTCCCTCAATGCATACATTGTTAAGTTCTTATATGCTTTCCATCAATGCATGGCGTTAAAAAAAATGGAGATTATGAACTAATGTAATTCATCCATTTGATTACAATACATGAAGTCATTTTCTTAGAAAAACGAATTCATAAAGATACCCTTACATCAATGAATCTTGCATTGGCACTGAAGAAGAAATCACATTGACTGATTTAATGATCTTCAGGGAAACAAGCTGAATCGCACAATTATTGGATGGATGGATTGAAGAATAACAGAAGAACTGGGTCAGTAACAAAGGGCTGAAGCGAATATTTGTTTTTAGCAAGAAGGGGCAGTTAGAAAAACTCCTGCACGGTCATGCCCTGGTAGATGACTAAGCCATTGACTATCACCAACTGCTTCGTGTGGTTGGCTTCTCCTTTTACCAGGCAACATAGGACATCTGGCTCTGTCCCATGGATTTTGAGAAATGAGACAGTAAATGAATAAGCAACTAAATGTGAATAAGCAAATAGCAACTCCTGCTGGGAGCCTTGCTCCTAGCTTGTACCACATCCACTCTGTGGATGACAGATTGTAATAGCCAACTCAAGCTTCTTCCAAATTCCTTCCTTTCTCAGAGCCTTCTTGAGCAGTGCTGTCTTTTGCTGATTTCAGCTACATGTCTCATCCTTTGGGGACCTTCTTCAATTATCTGGAGACATGCCATACTTCTCAGATGCCCTGGCTCTTATTAAGGGATGTGCCAGGATGTGCTATCCTAAAGAGAGTAATAAGTTTCTTAGAGGATTATACTTTTTTGGCTAGAAAAATGTTGGGTTATGGCTGTGCCCATGGAACCCATTAATTCAAGACATAGTTGCCACCTCTCCTTTCTGTTTCATAGATTTAGAAAATGGCATTTTTTTTCCTTTATCATGCTTTAGTTTTCACCTCTAACTGAGAAAGACTCAGAATTTTGATAGCTACTTAGTAAACACTCATGATTACAAATGCTTTGAAATAGGGAGACTATGATACTAATTTTCTGAGGTAAGCTAGCAAATTAAACTCAGTTGATTTTAAGTTTAGTGCCCATGAAACACTTAAAACCAGAGTTAATCTCACAAATTAACTCAGTTGATCTTAGTTTAGTGCCCACAAGGCACTCATAGCATATATGCAAATCAAGCATGCATAAAAAATTAGGGGACCTACAGCAACCATAACAGATTGCCTAAGTCTTCAGAAAAGGAAATCAAAATGATGGAAAATGTGAAGGAAAATGCTTTTCTTTTCTCAACATGTTATTAATTAAATTATTATACAAAGTGATGTCGGTTAAGTCTGTCATCTTGTTTTTGTTTTCTCTTCAAACAAATGTTGGCTTTATTGTATCAAGGTGTCTGGAAAGTGTTTCCTTTGGAATTTGATTTTTTTTTTTTTTTTTTTTTTGTCGGTCGTGGGGCTTGAACTCTGGGCCTGGGCACTGTCCCTCAGCTCTTCAGCTCAAGGCGAGCGCTCTACCACTTGAGCTACAGCGCCACTTCCGGTTTTCTGGTGGTTTTATTGGAGATAAGAGTCTCACAGTCTCTCCTGCCCGGGCTGGCTTTGAACCGCGATCCTCAGATCTCAGCCTCCTGAGTAGCTAGGATTACAGGCGTGAGCCACCAGCGCCCGGCTGGAATTTGATTTTAATCTTTATGGTAATAGAAGGAGAAAGAAGAAGAAGAAGAAGAAGAAGAAGAAGAAGAAGAAGAAGAAGAAGAAGAAGAAGAAGAAGAAGAAGAAGAAGAAGAAGAAGAAGAAGGAGAAGAAGAAGGAGAAGAAGAAGGAGAAGGAGGAGGAGGAGGAGGAGGAGGAGGAGGAGGAGGAGGAGGAGGAGGAGGAGGAGGAGGAGGAGGAGGGAGGAGGAGGAGGAGGAGGAGAAGAAGAAGAAGAAGAAGAAGGAGAAGAAGAAGAAGAAGAAGAAGAGAAGGAGAAGAAGAAGGAGAAGAAGAAGGAGAAGAAGAAGGAGAAGAAGAAGGAGAAGAAGAAGGAGAAGAAGAAGGAGAAGAAGAAGGAGAAGAAGAAGGAGAAGAAGAAGGAGAAGAAGAAGAAGAAAAGAAGAAGAAGAAGAAGAAGAAGAAGAAGAAGAAGAAGAAGAAGAAGAAGAAGAAGAAGAAGAAGAAGAAGAAGAAGAAGAAGAAGAAGAAGAAGAAGAAGAAGAAGAAGAAGGAGAAGAAGAAGGAGAAGAAGAAGAAGAAAAGAAGAAGAGGAAGAAGAGGAAGAAGAAGAGGAGGAAGAAGAGGAGGAAGAAGAGGAGGAAGAAGAGGAGGAAGAAGAGGAGGAAGAGAGGAGGAGGAAGAGGAGGAAGAAGAAGAGGGAAGAAGAGAAGGAGGAGGAGGAGGAGGAGGAGGAGGAGGAGGAGGAGGAAGAGGAGGAGGAGGAGGAGGAGGAGGAGGAGGAGGAGGAGGAGGAGGAGGAGGAGGAGGAGGAGGAAGAAGAGGAAGAAGAAGAGGAGGAAGAAGAGGAGGAAGAAGAGGAAGAAGAAGAGGAGGAAGAAGAGGAGGAAGAAGAAGAAGAAGAGGAAGAAGAAGAGGAAGAAGAAGAGGAAGAAGAAGAGGAGGAAGAAGAGGAGGAAGAAGAGGAAGAAGAAGAAGAAGAGGAAGAGGAAGAAGAGGAGGAAGAAGAGGAAGAGGAGGAAGAAGAAGAGGAAGAAGAAGAAGAAGAGGAGGAGGAAGAAGAGGAGGAAGAAGAGGAAGAGGAGGAAGAAGAAGAGGAAGAAGAAAAGGAAGAAGAAGAAGAAGAAGAAGAAGAAGAAGAAGAGGAAGAGGAGGAAGAAGAAGGAAGAAGAAGAAGAAGAAGGAGAGGAGGAAGAAGGAGGAAGAAGAAGAGCAATAATAATAATAATAACAATAATTCATATATGTCTGGTTGCTAACAATTATTTGGGGATAGAGAGCAATGGGTAATATTTAATTAATTCTAGTATTTCAACTGGAAGAATGTTTATAGGGATTTACCTGTTGAGCTGCTGTTTTTTCTTCCCTACCCTTCCTTTTCTCTCCCTTCTCCTCTTCTTCCCTTCTTCTCTCATTCTCTCCTTATCACCTTGCCTTCTTCCCTTCTTCCTTCAGATTACCTGCTGCTGGCATGTCATATTTCCAACACCAGCTTAATATTTTTCCTACCAGTTTTGAGTGAGGTGAAATGAGATTATTTGGAACAGAGGTGATTTCACTTTGTTATAACATTGTATGGTGAGTGTGTGTGTGTGTGTGTGTGTGTGTGTGTGTGAGCATGTGCGTGTGCACGTGCACACGTATGTGCACATGAATTGTATGCATGTGTACATTGCTTAAAATTCTGGCCCAAGCTCTAGATCTTTTGGTTTCCAGGTATAACTACATGTGGAATGGGTGTGTATGCAACATATAACCTATCCAAAATTTTCTTTAGTAATCACTTCAAAGTGATGAGTTGTAGATTGAATTGTATCTTCCATCTCGTTTTCTAAGAGGTAGACAATGTGTTTTCTTGCACCTCATCCAGTATTTTTTACTTTATTGAATTATAATGGAAGGAAAATGAACTTAGCCTATGTTAAATTTACAAGGGCACACACTTTGGGTTTTTGTAAGAGGAGGTGTTAGGGATTGAACACAGTATAGACATCTCTACCAAGGAGTTCCCCTCCCAACCTGCATATACGTTGAAAGTCAGCCTCACAATCAAAGTAGTAAACATGCCCATTAATTTCTTTTCTCCTCTTTGACATCTATGACCCCTTTCCCATCCAGGAAATGCTGAATAGTTTTCCATCTCTACACAATAGTTCACATGTTCACAATTTTATGTAGTGGAATCATATAGTATGTATTCATTTTAACCTTTTCATATATTATAATTATATTGATTCATCCACATTATTATGTACCTATTAATGATTCATCTTATTACTATAGGGTAGTATTCTACTATATGGATATATATTAATTTTGCCTTGCTTTTTAGTGCCAGTCCTGGGGCTTGAAATCAAAGTATGGACCCTGTCCCTGAGCTTGTTTTTGCTCAAGGTTAGCACTCTAACATTTAAGCCTGCCATGCTTTTTGCCTTTTTTGTAACTATAAGTAGAGCTGGTATGAATATTCTCCTATTCAGGTATGGTCAGGTTGGTTTATATGTTTCTATCAGGAAATGGCTAAGACTGGAATGGGTATATCATCTGATATGTGTATGTTTAATGCTTTAAGAAATGGTTGGATTGCCCAAGTGTTTGGAAAATACTTTTATGTCCGCTCTGAACCTGTCTGAAAGCTGGAGTTCCATAGTTCCTTGCAGGGCTGGTAGTATTTAGCTAATATCATCTTTATGTTGGCTGTTAATTCCTTAGTGACCAATGATGGCAAGTATCTTTTCATGTGCTTATTGGCTGTGGGTTCAATTCTTTGTTCTATTTCTAAATTGGGATGTTTTATATCTTGAATTTGGAGAGTACTTTGTATATTCTGAATACAAGTCTCAATTGCTAGAGTGCCCCTGCCCACCCAGAGTATGTGCTGCCTTTTATTAAATGAATGGTACTTAGCAAAGACAAACATGCTTTCTGTTTTGATGAACCCTCAATTCTCATTTTTATCTGTGACATTTCATTCTTTTTTTTAAATTACGGCATTCTTTACCCCAAATAATCAGATTTTATCTACAGATAGATAACAAGTATGTTGCTGTTCACAGCAAGCTTTTATGTCATCAGCACAAACCCTAGGATGAATGTTCCATCTGTAAAATATCAAAAGACTAGGAACTGACCACTTGGTTTTAGTCTTATTTTTTTCTGGCACTGAGGTTTGAACTCAGGGCTGGGTGTTCTTACTTGCTCAGCTTGCTTGCTCACAGTTGGTTCTCAGACTGTTCTCAGTGCATGTCTCAGACTAGCTAAATGCCAGTGTGGCAGTTAGCTAATTGATTGGAGATAAGGTCTCATATACTATTCTATTTGGGCTGGCTTTAAAACTGGACCCTCTAAAGCTCAGCTTCCTAAATAGGGAGGATTACAAATAGGAGTCACTGGCACCTATTTAAGATATCATTACTGGTAGTATCTAGTGAAGCAATTATTTTGCACTTGGGGAAAGCAGTGTGCTCTACAAAAGAGCTCCATCTGCATCTGAAGGAAGTGTGGAATATTTATCAGTACATTTTATAAATGAAAAGAAAAAGAAAAAAATCTTTCAGGTACAGAGACAAATTATAGCTTCTCTATGTCAATAATTCTCAACACAGGGAAGGATGAGCGATCTTACCTCCAGAGGAGTCAATGTCTAGTGACATTTTATTTTATTTTACTTTTGCTACACTGGGTTCCAAAGGACAGAGGCCAGGGATGAGCAAATAATTTTGTTTTGGGAAGAAGATGTTTCCTTTACCTCCACCTGTAAGAGATCCTTGGTCACAAATTTCAATTGTATTACAGATTGGAAAACCTTGCTCTAAGTACTGAATATTGAGATGCAAATCTGGCTCAGAAAGTATGCCTATCTCTCCATTGCCAGTAATCTTTAAATGGCTTAAATGAAACAGTCTTTCGATTTCTTTTAACCTGATGGCACACACACAAGAAACTTTGTTATCAGTCAAATAGGACCCCACTGAAGTCATGATTTTAACCTCTTTTCTGGAAGGCTAGGGCCCTATGCAGCCATGATCAGAGTTGGGGGCCTTTGGGAGGGGACTGGATTCTTACTAGTACGAGTGAAGGTGAAGTAATGCTTAGAAGTAGACCAACAAGATGTCATACTTGGCTCTCCAATGGATCATTTTCAGGGATGAATTTTGTTTTGGAAGACATAACCACACATGATAGCCATCATCTCACCCCAAGAGCATTGATTAAGACTCCTGACCTTGAAGTTAATGTTTGCGATACCTTTGTGACCTCATAGCTCTTCCTCTGACCTCATTCACTCTGTCCTCCAGCCCCGCCCCAGTAAATTCAAGGGCTGTGATGATGTAGATGAATTGCTTCAGTTGCCAACTCTGGGAGCAATGGTTTGCTGTGGTGTTGACGGTGGGGGATTTGGAGATGTAAAATATGGAGACGGTTATGGGGCTCATTCTGGTTCAATCAGCTCTTTATGGCTTCCTCAATACTTATCTCTGGGACAAAGACACCTTACTTAGTGGTCCCCACTGGTGCCATGAACTCATGACTGAGAAGGAAGTCCAGATTTAATCTAAGGAACTTAAGAAACAATGTACTAGGCATGCTCAAATGGCCTTTAACCTTCTTCATGCTTTATTACAGATGCTTCTAGATTTTTTTTTTGTTCATTTATTCACCTCCGTCTCCTCAGTAGAGTGCAATGGAGAGTTAGGAAAAGGAAAGAAATTTCATTTATTCTAGTTTACTTATTGCCCCATAATATCATGAAATACGTTGCTTGCCATTGAAAAGGTATTATTATTATTTTTTGTTTAAATCTCCCCTTCCTCCCTGACAAAAGTATTTAAAAAAATTTCACTCTCGGTGCACTGCTCTGTGTAAGAGATTTCAATCTACGAGAGTAGATGTATGTGAGTGAGTACATCTTCTATGTATGTGAATAGGTGAGTTTAAGAACTGAGTGAGACTAGCCAAGTTCAAAACACAAAATATTGGCTGGGCACTAGTGGCTAATGGCTGAAGTCCTAGCTACTCAGGAGGTTAAGAAATGAGTATTCTGGTTTAAAGCTAGCCTGGGAAGGAAAATTTTTGAGACTCTTATCTCCAATAAACAGACAAAAAGTCAGAAGTGGACCTGTGGCTCAAGTGGTAGAGCCCCAGCTTAGAGCAAAAAAATATAATAAGGGAGGGCACTCTGGCCCTGAGTTCAAGACTCAGTACTGGCACACACACATACATAGAGATACAGTACGTTTTTACTTATTTGTGGAAGCTAGACTGAAAAGATACAGTCATGGACATGCATGTATGTACAAAGTATTATCCATATTCATAATTATTTATATTGGTTAAACAAAGAACATGAATCAAGCTAAGAGACTACTCATAGAGGGGAGAATGGAATAAGAAAGAGGGTGAATACATGGGTAACACATGCAAGTATATATGAAAGCTGCACAGAGAAACTCAACAAAGTCTGATGATTGTAGGAGGATGATAGACAAGAGGAATAGACTTGGTGGGCGGGGACTAGTGGGAGGGAGGTGTTCCTGGGAATATTGAAGACTATCAAAATAGACTGTTCACAGCTATGAAAATGGAAAATCAGCTGTTGGGGATGTTGTTTCTTAGGAGAAACAGCATGAAGGGGTGGGATCAACTGGAAAATACTGTTAACATGTGTGGCAATGTAACAATGAAATCTTCCCTTCCCCAGTGTAATTGATATAAACCTGTCAAGAGAAAGAATGTGTGTGTATGTGTTTCTGTGTGAGAATATAAGAATGTGAGCAGGAACATGTATGATTGTGGCTGTAGCTTATGGTTGTTTGAGAATGTGCAACATCAAAGCAGACTACAAGAGGCAGCCTCAATAATGAACAGAATCTTAAATTGGAAACCCGGAAGTCCAGCCAGTTCCTTAAGACTTGTTTTTGCTGGTTCTTAATTGTGTCATCTTGAAAATATCTTTAAGCTTTTGTTTCTTCCTCAAACACTAAAACCTATTAAACTCATCATGATTTACTGACGACTATGTCTTGTGCAAAAGGTACAACGAATTAACCAGAGTAACACTTTTCTCCATGACATCACTGAATTGTTAGAGCCATAAATGAGATGTGGTATGTCAGCGAGCTTTGTGATCACAAGGAGGGCTTCTAAGTGCATCATTATATACTAAGAATGAGCGATGATGTAAACTGGATGTGGCAGAATGTAAAGGCACACCCACAGATGGACCTCAACCAGCCTACTGCTGGTATGGGGATTGCTAAGGAGGTAGGTCTATGGGAGAGGCCAAGTGGATCTCAGTCTGTAGAAGGACTGGAGTCTGGCAGAGAGCTGGGGAGAGAGAATTAACCTCAGAAAGAAATTGGTCTCTTCAATTCTTTTTGGCAAGTAAGGATTCATATTTCCTGGAAACCAAATTGCTTATTGATTCTCTGGGGACTGCTGTTGTAACACTAGCTGTGATTTTATTATGGTTTAAGTTTTTCATTTCTTTCATAGGTTGGTTGTCTATTATTATTATTTTTTTCTTCAGTAATATCATAGTCTTGGTCATGAAATGTTTCCTTTTGGTCTTGAAGTGCAGCCTGTGCCCCCTAAACATTTCCTGGCTTTGTATCCGTCTTTGATTGTTTCTGAAACCATTTCCTAGGCCTGTAATACATCCCTGCCACTTGTCTGCAGAAAGTTTGAACATAGTAAAGTTGATCTAAACATTTTGGTGAACCACTGAGCAGTAAGTACACTTTCAAAGCTGCAGCAGCTGTTTGTGCCTTTGTCTTGCAATCTGCTGCCTTAACTGGAATCCTTTATGTCAGAACATAATCTACTTAAAAACTTTGTTTATGCCACAAATAATAAACTTGATGGCTCTTTACAGCCTCTCAACAGTCTCCTTAAGCTGTCTTTTCAGACAATAGCCTTCTTTCCCCAGTGAAGGAAGCAAGGAAGCAATCCCTGTAGGTTTCTCGTGAAATATTCATTCTTCAGTATGTTTGTTGAAAATGTAATTGGAAAAGTTTGTATCTCCACATGTTCACAGGATATAGCACATTTACATATCAAAGACGAATCTGATTGTGGTGGAGGAGGGAGCCTAGTAATCCCAGCAGCATTTGAGAATTGAGGCAGAAGGGTGGTAGTTCAAGACTAGCTTGGACTGCACAGAGAGACCTCTGAAAGAAAAAAAAAGTAACAAAGCATGAAACTAAAGTATACCTAGATTTAAAAAATATATAATCTGTCTAAAAGATTGAATATAAGAACGTACACATATACACACAAACACACTAGGTTGGTTATACTTTAAGAAAGCCAGTGTTTTGTGTGATTTTTTTTGTTATTTTATTTTATTTTTGTGGTTTTGTGGCTTGAACTCATTGCCTGGGAGCTGTTCATGAGCTCTTTTGCTCAAGGTTAGCACTCTATCACTTTGAACCACAGCTCCACTTCTGGTCTTTATGTGGTCAAATGGAGATAAGAGTCTCACATGACCTTTTATGCCCAGCCTGGCTTAGAACTGTGATCCTCCCATCTCAGCCTCCTGAGTAGCTAAGATTACAGGAGTGAGCCATCAGCGCCTGGCAAGCCAGTGGTTAATGGTCTCCTCACACCTTTCCTGCTGCTGTGGGACTGAGTGAATAGTCCATCTTTATTTTCACCTGCTTTTGATTCTTTTCTTCCTTCTCCTTACTTTGTTATATCAGCTCTACACCTGCCTCCATTTTGCATCATTTTGTCCAAAGCTGGGCCAGAACTCACTTAAATTTGGAGCTCTTTTTAGCACTGGCAGAATTTTAGAATAATACTAACAATGAAGTAGATATCAAGTGGGACAACCAACACACAGAGAATAACGTGGGAGGGATGAATGGAAGTCAGTAGCCATGGTAAAGGTGTAGGGAGCAAATTTTACCAGTGGTAACAAAGACAGACTGTCAGACTAGATAAAAACCTTGAACTGTTCTCGGCTTTTTAAATAAACACATATGAAGAAACACATATGCATCAAGAAACATGTGCCAGAATGTCTTTAGAAGCATTGTTTCTCATGGAAAAAAAATGAACAAGAAAATTGAACGCATCCTCGCATTCTTCCGTAGAAGAATATTGAAATGCCTTGTGACAGACTCATTCATCGTAATATCGGTGGTGAAAATAAGAGAATGGAGGCCTTATAGATGAACACATATGGGTCTCCCAAACACAATTCTGGATTTATGTAGCACCTTTATAGATTTCAAACCGCACAGCATTTCATTCTTGTATGTGTAGTAAAGTCACCTACAACTATGGAATTTATATCTAGAAAATGGAGTGATTTCTCTGTCGGCCATAGGGAAATGTTGCAGCTGCTCCATGGCAATGGGACTTGCTACACAGGCTTGTGTTTAGATGGACGGGGGCATGCTTTAATATTCTGTTACCACTGTTACTGGAATTCTCAATGCTTCTGAATAAAGAAGTTTGCAGTTTATATGGAGCTGCTCAAGTGATATAGCCAGTCTGGTGGTTACAGATGTGGAGGGATGTTGTTTTTCTTAATCTGAAAGAAGATAGTTGGCATTCATGTACATAGAGCATTATACCTGTTTTGCATGCATGAAGCATTTCATTTTTCAAATTATTTAAAAAAATGGTGCCTCCACAGTCAATGGTTTATACTATTCATGGGGAAGAACCAGGCCAGGAAAAAAAAAAAACCCACAAAAAACCCAACCCCCAAACCCAAAGAGTCGCATAGTTACCACCTAGGTGGAATCGAATATCCTATTTATATGGCTGTGATGTGGAAATTGGTCTAAGTTGTTGGGTAATTATACTTAAGCATATGCTTTCGACTCTATAAAACCCGGGTGAGTAATATCAATTTGAGGAGAAGAAGAGCTCTCTGTATTTCTTTACACAGTTGGATCTCCAGCTGCTCTTGTTTGGGATTGGAAGTGTCTCTCCTTTGCAAACTTGTTTCCTCTTGCATTATTTGGAGGCTCTGCACTGAGAATGCAGGCAGCATTTAAAAACTACAGGGCAGAACCCATCTCATTCTATGGCTGTCACCAGCAGCTGGTGCGCCCAGTGTCCTCTGAGGAAGTTAGCTGCCCTCTAGCCACCGTGCTATTGTGCGAACACAGCACATCTGCGGCAGTCGGCAGCTCACTGCGCCTGTGCGAATAGAGAGGCCACCGTGCCATTCCTATGCAGCTTGGCAGCTTCAACACACACACGGAGACAGCTGGTGGAATGGTTTGCTGAGTGGTACAGTCCCTTTCCATGCAGCCACCTGGACGATTTCTAAGAGGCACAAGGTGGCCATCACTCGGCACCACATTGCACAGTAGTCTGCACTGGCCAAAACTTCTTGGGAGTTTACAAAGACAAGATAGTACCATGTTCATTTTTTTTTTTTTTTTTTTTTTTGGTGCATGGCTCCCAAAGAACACTTGGTTATTTCGGCTTAATGGTATTCCTTCAGTGCATCTTACCACTGACCTTCAATTCCCTTTACTGTCCTGTCATTATGTGTTCTGCTCTTTCAAGTGCGATGAAGTGCCTGAGTTCCCATGCGTTAGGCCTTCATTCCTTTGTCACTCCATAAATGTTTATAGATGATCCTAAATTTTAACTCAATTTATGCATCTTAAATCTTGGTACATTGCTATATCTTTCTCTTCTCCAGCTCTCTTTTCCCTAGAGGCTCTGCTTTTATTTTATTTTCTTTTGCAGTGCTAGAGTTGGAACACAGGCTCTTGCATGTACTAGGCAAGTGCTCTACCAGTAAGCAACATCCCCAAGCCTTCATTTATTCTTTATGATACTATTTTTCCAAGTTTGGATCTACTGCCTTCTTTTCTCTGATTCCAGTCATGGTTTTCTCTGGTTTACATTGTATTTTATAACCTGTTGGGTATAGATCATATAAACTGTTCTTGCATAGTAGCATTAAAATAGATTTCAGTTTTTGGGAAACACATTTTCTATCTAATGCAAATGTCACCTGTGCCTGTTGCTTCTAAGTATAGTGGGATGATGTCTATTACAAAGTATTGGCTCCTTTTTGCTGAAAATATAGGTTGCATGGCAAGAAGTTGCAGGCCTGAATAAGTACAAACACTACAGGTTGATGCATTGTAATAATGAGATGTACAAGATACTATGTTGAAAATGAACTTTACAACTGGGGGGGGAGGAGTTGGGGAGGTAGGGAAGGAAGAGATGGTAGGGGAAATACAAAGGAGGGGGTAACAATATTCCATAGGAAATGTACTCATTACTTTTCTCATGTAACTGTAACCCTTCTGTACAGTATCTTTACAGTAAAAAATATAAAAAAACTACTTCAGTCAAGTTTGTTATCTAGATCATTTTAGTGGCAAAATGCTTGCCCTGAATAAAATAATCAGTCGGGCAGTTATTACATTCAAGAAATATGAGATGCAAGATTTTTTTTCTTTTTTTGGTGCTGGTCCTTGGGCTTGAACTCAGGGCCTGGGTGCTGTCCTGGAACTTCTTTGGTCAAGGTTAACGCTCTGTCACTTAAGCCACAGTGCCACTTCTGGCTCTTTCTGAGTAGTTTATTGGATATAAGAGTCTCACAGACTTTGCTGCCTAAGCCGCTCCTGAGTAGCTAGGATTACAAATGTGAGCTACCAGCACCTGTCCTGAGATACAAGATATTCTTATTCTCTTTGAGGAGCTTCAACTCATTATAGAGATCTATACATATATATAATCTAAGTGCAATAGGAAGCCAAAAGAAGATTACTGGTGGTTAAGATCAGCAGAGAAAAATAAGGAGAAAGGGCATTTCTTCATATTCAGTTAGACTCTTTTGGTCAGCTGATGCCTTCTGTAGTCAGTTAACTCCAAAGAAAGAAAACACCCACCCTGGTTATCCATTATTTTGTCATTGTTTAAGGCAGATTTATTTTGAATTATTTTTGGACATTTTCCTCTTTTTTCTTTTAAATTGAATGCACATTTGCCTAACTTAATTGCTTATTTGTTTCCTTGGATGATTGTGTCACTGAAATTTCTTCTGAAAATTGAATCCTTATTTTGGGGGATACATGTTTGTTTTTTATGGTTAATAATAGAATTGATTCATTGTGCGATAATTATACTGACTGTAGGAAGGAGAATTACTAAATGTCAGGATACTGTGGCCACAAGAAAGACCATAGGACTTAGAATCAGATGAGCCTTAGTTTGAATCTTTCTGTGAGACATTATTCAGTTTATTGAGTGTTTTAGTCTTCCTGTGATAAATGTTTGCATGTTTCATTTAATATTTATAGGGCTGATTAAATAAGGCAAGCTATCTAACACTTCTATTTCATATAGAGGCAGTACCTTATAAGTACTAGTGGATATTAATATTATGACTATTTCAAAATTTCTCAACTCATGTGTGTGAGGACAGCATTTGAGTACACAAAAGGATTCTTTATTTTGGAGAAATATTTTCAGATCGCTGGAGTAAGCTAAGGGCTCTTAAAGTTAGTGCTTTCAGGAACTGTAGCACATTGTCTCTTTTTTCATGTTGTTTAGATTTTAATGGCGTTTCGTGGGTGGTCTGCCAGTTGAGTGCCTGCCTTTTTTTTTTCCCTTAAGAAGAGTATCTATAATTCTTAGAATGGGTACTTTGCCAGATTTCACATGCTTTGTTTTCTCTTCTCAAATCAACATGTCTATGTATGTATACAATTCACATTCAGAAAACATTCATTACAGGGCTGTCACCATACATAAAGACAATCAAAGCTTGTTGTGCCCAAATCTAAAACAAGATCCAACTAAGTGAACAGATGAGTTGCGTGAACAAAAACCTCACCATACTGTTTCTATTTATGGTCTGTGCTGCTTGCTGGGTGTGCCCAGCCCTGTAAGGTAATGGATTAACTCTCTTGCAATCGCACTTATTTAATGAATCATTTATGCACATCAGTTTCCCTGCTCTAGTAAATGCCCTTTGGGTGGCAGAAGAGTTTGAAAACACTTGGTGAAACTTGTCAAGCTTTTGAAATGACCATCCAGCTGGTTTATAGATACAAAATTAATCCTATGCATTTTAGAAGGTAAAACTTGCTTTCTTAGTCTTGGAACTAAGGTAATAAGCTTTCTGAACACAGGCTACCCCAGAAAATTCCACATAGCTTTCAAAATCTGCAGTTTTTAGTTTTTAGATTTTATTAGGGTTATTTCTGCTTGGTTTTGTGTCTTTATCATAAACTAAGGATCAGAAAATACAAATATTTGCCTAGGAAATATAGATTCAGCATCCTTTCCCAAGAAGAAGTCTCAGAGCTAAAAATAGCACTTGCATAAGATCCAGCTACCCCATAATATTTTTATATAGCCACAGGATGTATCAGCATTTTAAAAAGGAACCTGCATTCCCATGTTTAGTGTAGTATTATTCACCATAACCAAGATAATGACATTGAATAATCTTTAGGTAGAGGAATGGGCAAAAAAATATACATAAATACATACACAATGGACTTTTATTCAGCCACAAAAAGAATGAAGCTGCCATCATTTTTGTCACTGTGGGCAGAACTGGAGAAAGACAAGTACTTCATGTTCTTGTTCACCGTGGAAACTAATGAATCTGATCTCATAGAAGAAGAGAGTGGAATTGTGGTCCTTAGAGGCTGGGAATGATAAAGGAGAGGAAGGATGAAGGGACTAAATATAGGAGATAGGGGGAATATGTTCTATAGCACAGGTAGTGACAGCAGTTCACAACGATTTAATTTTTTTGGGGGGGGCCTGGTCATGGGGCCTGAACTCTGGGTCTGGGCGCTGTCCCTCAGCTCTTCAGCTCAAGGCTAGCGCTCTACCACTTGAGCCACAGCACCACTTCTGGCTTTTTTCTCCCTGCTTATGTGGTGCTGAGGAATCGAACCCAGGGCCTCATGCATGCAAGGCAAGTGCTCTACTACTGAGCCACTTTCCCAGCCCATATCTAATGTTTTATATAGAACTAGAGGAGAAGATTTAGAAAGTTCCCAACACAACCACATATGATAAATCTATAAGGAGATAGAATTGTGTGTCGTCCTGATTTGATCGCCATACACTATATAAATATATTGAATGGTCATACTGAATGATCACAGCTGACAGGCAGGAGGATGTGGGCTCTAACTCTCTTTACCAATGTCCTCTCTGCCTCTGTGCAGGAGACTCCTGAGAGAGACCCTTAGCCCTTGGCAATGGCCATTGTCTTTCTGAACAGGCCCAGTATGCCCATGCCCATACACTTCCTATACCCCATAAATAAATTCAATTATATATGTCAATTAAAACCATGAATATGGCATTCTAAATATTGGAGCTATGTTGACAGGATTTCTCCGTAGGACATTTGCTTTATCAGTCTTACTCCTGAAGATCACCGTAAGGCAGATTGGCCTGAGACCAGCATTTGTTCAGGTTGTGTTGGATTCATTTCTTAAGGGTTGATTACTAGTATTTGCAACACACATGTACTAGGAACTTGAATATAAAGATTGGTTTAGCCTACCCCGTTTAGATATAGACTCTTATTAGTGCTTAAAGTAAAAACAAACCAAACCAACAAAACACAGATTGCTAGAAGCAATTAAAATTTTAGGATGGAAATACACATTCTCTATTCCTCTAGTGAGGTTCTTGTAGTAAAAAATCTGTCCCTTCCTATCTGATCATCAGTTACGACATTAGCTCAGAGGAATTGCTGTCCTAAATTCTTCCCCCCTCCCCTTCTGTTTGATATTTCACTGGCGTATGGTTTCTATCCTCATATGAATAAAGGGGTATGGATAATCAACACATATGGAGAATGGAGTTATCAACATCGTTATCCATGATCTACAGGTCCCACTTTCATAGACACAAGTACAAAGAGCATATGCAGGTGTTAACATAGAAACTCCAGACAAATTAAATTTAGTAGATTTTTAACTAACCAAAGCACAGTTCACAGTTCAGGCAGATCTCAGAACCAGAATAAATTTAAAGGACTCTAGAGCTTCACCATGGCTTGTCAACACTAATGGACAGAAAAAAAATGAAAGTGAGATTCAGAAAATGAAATGAGGTGCAATGACAGCTAGATTGGTTATGGCAAATTGGTTATGCCTTATTTGAACACAATTTAAATGCTTAGTCTCGTGTAATTGGCTGATGCTTGCCTTCTGTGATTGGTTGAGACTTAGCAGCTATTGTTCAATGAACTCACTGCCTACTAAGTTGGGTTATTAGGCTCCTTACTAAGTAAACAGTACGAAGCCCCTCTCCCCACTAAATTTAACACATAGGAATAGATTGTGAGGTTAAAATGGTTTTAGTTTTGGAGGGGGATGGCACTGGGGTTTGAATTCAAGTGCTCCTACTTGTTTAGGCAGGTATTCTACCATTTGATCCCTGCCCTCATTCCTTCTCATTTTTGTTACTTATTTTTTTCAGATAGGGTCTTCTAATTTTACTCCAGTGATGATCTTAGACGGTGATCCTCCCATCTCCTTTTCTCCCATAGTTGGTATTACATGCATGTGCTACCACTGCTCTTGGTTCCACTCTTTATTGTGCTACATCGGTGGCAATAGAGAAAAAACTCAGCCTCTCCTAATTTGTGTTTCCTCGTTTGTCCAAATGGGGATAACATTTAGTACCTTTGTCCAAAGTTGTGTTTTAGAATAACAGCCGAGGGATCATCTGCTTCCTCTCCATAAACTGGGTCTTGCTTAACTTAAAAAAGATGCAATAGGAGTTCCAGAAGACCACGAGACAGACAACAGCCAAAGGCTTTGGGTGTTTCTTTGGAGGCTCCTATAAATACAGCATGACTCATTCTCTTCAGTCTCCAGCCAAAGGTCTGATTCTTCCATGCTTGGCCAGAAACAGACTCCTGATCTGGCTCACATGGTACTGACATGGCCCCAGGAGGTGGTGGGGGCCCTCAACCCACAGCCAAGCTCCACTGTGGAACCTAGACATTTTAGATTTGCTGTGAAGGAAGCCCTTGCCGTGGTCCAGCCGTGACATCCAGCTGTAACTCTGACATCAGCTGAAGCATTATCAGAGGTGACAGCCCATCAGAACTTGTTTCCCTGATGCCAAAGACTTCAGGGTAGATTTTTATTGTTCCTCTCATCATAATTCCCTAATTGAAACATTAAAAATTAAGCAAGCATAGTTTTTAGACAAAGAGGTTCTGTGTTATTAAGTTTTCTCCTATTTTGGTGCAATTCATACTTTGGGAAATAATATTTTCCGATCTTGAAGTTCACCTGCTTGATAGTTCAAATTAATGAACTCAAGCTTTCTATCTGATAGCCATCCAAACTTAATCTTCAAGGACTGTAGATTATTCAACTGCTATTTTCATAACCCTCGCTCTCCCACAGTTTGCTGTTTTACACATTGATGACTACGTTACAAACTTCCAGGATGGAAGTATGCTTTAGGTGTTATACTGGTTTCCATACTACTGTGCTGTTAAGAAGAGAAAACTTTAAGAAATCCATTTAGTTTTAGACAAGAAGACAGAAGTTAGTTTAAGAATGATGTGTAGTGAGGCACAATGGCTCACGCCTGGAATCTTGGCTACTTGGGAGTAGAACCCCAGGAATTGTGGTTCAAGGCCAGGCTAGACAAAAAGAAGTTTGGGAAACTCCAGCTTATTCAATGGTTGGGTGAGGTGGTAGGTGCCTGTCATGGCTGGGTGCAGTGGTGCATGTCAATCATCTCCAATGACTCAGTGGAGCACCCGTAGGAAGACTGCAGCCCAGACTAGCCCAAGTATAAGGTAAGACCCTCCCTTGAAAATAACTACTGCACAAAGGGACACGAAGTGTTACTCAAGTGGTGAGCTCCTACCTGCCAAACAAGTGTGAGGTCCTTAGCTCAATCCCCAGTACCACCAAACCATAAATGAATAAGAATGGCTTATCATACTCTCCCCTATTTCTAAGATACTGCTATTCATTATTTTTTTCCCTTTTACATCCTCCCCGCCATACTCTTAGCTCATGCACTTTCTGGTTAAAGGCCTCCGGTTTAAACATTGTATGTTATCTTCTATGTGAGCTGCTGTGAATCATGCGGTTCATCAGTTCTGTCACCATGAACAATGAAGAGACATTTGATTTGGTAAGGAATCTTAGAGACAGCCTCAATCCTGGGGTTCCTCCCCGCTCCCAACAAATGCTAATTTAGAGTGAGACTTTTCCCTTTCACACAATTAAAGCCTGTAGGTTTTAGCTACAAAGCTCACTGATATACTAAGATTTAGAAGAGAAATTTGAGTTTAGATAGTGCTATGCTTGCAATGAAAGTTTGGATTAGCTTTCACCTATTTATTTGGAAGTATTTTCTATTGATGTTTTCACCTGTGTCTTGTCAAGCTAGTTCTGAAACGCCTGGTTGTTCTTAGTGTGGGTTAGAGCCATATTTAGCTATTTCAAAGAGATTGTACTGGAGCCTGTGTGTGAGCTTCAGCTCAGTGGTTAAAGGTAGAGATGCCTCATTTGGAATGCCTAGGCTCCATTGGGAGTCTGGCCAGGATGTGTCTTCAAGACCTGTTCGTTCACCTATGGGTTACTAGGAAGTGCAAGGACCAACTTAGAGAAAAGTAAAAACATTGTGACTCTGTTTAACTAGAGAAACCAACCCTTATTTGGACTAATAGTATACTTATAAAAAACCAAAAATTTGAAAGCAAATGGTCAACTAAATAAAAAATATTCATTGGTAAAATTCTTCAGATCAAATACAATTTCTTTTCCTCCCTCCTTCCCTCCCTCCTTCCCTCCCTCCCTCCCTCCCTCCCTCCGTCCCTCCCTCCCTGCCTCCTTTCCTCCCTCCCTTCTTTCCTTCCTTCCTTCCTTCCTTCCTTCTTCTGTTATTTGCTTTTAGTTTTTGGAGGTATGAGAGCTTTAACTCAGGGCCTTCCTGACATTTGCTAGGCAGGCACTCCATCATTTGAATCATACCTTCAGCCCTTCTTTTCCTTCAGTTATTTTTCAGACAGTGTCTTTTAGTTTTGATCAGGGTTGACTTCAAACTCTGATCCTCCTATCCATCTCTCATACATAGCTGGAATTACAGACATGGACTGTATCAGCCTTATTTTCTAGACTAACCTTGAGCTGCAATCCTCCAGTTCCATATCTCCCAGGTATCTGGGATTACAGATGTGAGCTACCATGCTTGAACAAACAATTTTTAAATTTATGTTAAAATAAACTGCCTTTCTTATATTTTCAGATCTAACCATTTTATGGTAGGTACACATCAGAGGTGGGCTTATTTACTCTAGAATGGCAAATACCGGTTGGTGTTGAATTTCAGTGGAGGGATTATGTTTACTATTCTGGCACCTCTTCTCTAGTTTTAAATATTAAAAAAAATTTAAAGTGAAACAATTTTTGAGATAGTCCTTGATTTATTTCTCAAAACCAAGTGTTAGGTTTTAAAATAAGTCTTAGAGCAGTGAAACCCATGTTTTTTCATAATTGTTGTAAGCTTTCCTTTCCTTACATAGACTTTAATTTCTGCAAAGATTTAAGCTTTTTATTTTTATTTTTTTTATTGTGAAAATACTGTACAGAGGGGTTACAATTACATGGGCAAGATAATGAGTACATTTCTTATCAAGCATTGTAGCCTCCTCCTTTGTTTCCCCTTCCCATCCCTTCCCATCCTCCCCCTGCCCCCTGCCCCATCCTCCTCGCTACCTCCGCCCCGCCCACCAAAGTTGTAAAGTTCATTTTTCGACATAATGACTTGTACATCTCATTGTTACAATGGGTCCACCTGTATCCCTATTTAAATGATTTGTTTTTCCCCTTCCCCTCCACAAATTATACCGACATCAAATACAGTGAAATCAGTGGTTATACTGTGGGGGAGGGACATACAAAGCAACAAAGAAATAATCTTATAAATGTGTTAGAAACAATCGCATGAAAGAAAAATACATATCTTTGAATACATATCTTAGGGTTCATTTCCCTAACATCACCTTATATGACCTAGTATACTTTAAGCTTTTTTTTCTGTACTGTCCCAGACTATTTATAACCCAAAGAATAATGTATGGATTTCTGACTCAAAGGCTTTATTATAAAGGCAGTGCTGTGTTGGTGGGATTGATTATGCAGATGTCCTGTCTGTGCTTATTTACTTCTATAAATCTGAACGTGTACGCTAATCTCAGTTTTAGAAAGCTATATATGAGCTGGGCGCTGGTGGCTCACACCTGTAATCCTAGCTACTCAGGAGGCTGAGATCTGAGAATCACAGTTCGAAGCCAGCCCAGGCAGAAAAGTCTCTGCGAGACTCTTATCTCCAATTAACTACTTAAAAACCAGAAGTGGCACTCTATGGTAGAGTGCTAGCCTTGAGTATAAAGAGGCTCAGGGACATTGCCCAGGCCCTGAGTTTAAGTCCCACAACTGACAGCAACAACATAGAGTTCTCTGTCTCTGTTTTTTTTTTTTCTCTCTCTCTCTCTGTATATGAATACATTTTTATTTTTCTAAATTTTATCTGACTACTTATATTTCCTAAGTCTAAATGCAATGTGGATTATAATTAATGGCCCCTATTTATCTTTCTGTCCTAGAAGCCAATTCATCACCAGTCTGATAAGAGTGTTTACAGAATTTCTCCTGTTTAACCTAAAAATGTTAATAGCAAGGTGTTGTGGGTTATGTGAATAGGTAGAATATTTGCATTAAAATATTTGAAATCTTTATTAAGAATTTTCCTAACTTTATTACAGTAGAGGTAAAAGTTATGTTTTGTATTTTTTTTGCAGACCACATTTGAGTGATTTATTTTGAAAGTGTCTCTGAAGAGAGAAAAATTCTTCATTATTTTTATTTTTTTATTGTGAAAATACTGTACAGAGGGGTTACAATTACATGGGCAAGATAATGAGTACATTTCTTATCAAGCATTGTTGCCTCCTCATTTGTTTCCCCTTCCCATCCCTTCCCATCTCTCCGCCTCCCCCCAAAGTTGTAAAGTTCGTTTTTTGACATAATGACTTGTACATCTCATTGTTACAATGGGTCCACCTGTATCCCTATTTAAACAATTTGTTTTTTCCCTTCCCCTGCACAAATTATACCAACATCCAATGCAGTGAAAGCAGGGGTTATACCGTGGGGGAGGGACATACAATGTGAGAAAAATTCTTCAATTTTAACTATTTTATTCTACTTTTGCTTTCTTTAAGTAGTTGTACAAAGGGATCTTAATTTAATATGCCAGTCTGAGTACAATGCCGTCTTGATCAATCCCACCTCTTTCATGTCACCCCTTTTATCATTTTTTTTGTGTGTGTCGGTCATGGGGCTTGAACCTCAGCTATCCCTCAGCTTTTCAGCTCAAGGTGAGCACTCTATCACTTGAGCCACAGCGTCACTTTTGCTTTTCTGAGTGGTTTATTGGAGATAAGAGTCTCACGGAGTTTCCTGTCCAGGCTGGCTTTGAACCACAATCCTCAGATCTCAGCCTCCTGAGTAGCTAGAATTGCAGGCATGAGCCACTGACACCCAGCTCCCTTTTACCATTCTTTTGCACCTTTCTGAACCACCTCAATTTTCCTACTTTCATTTTCACATATGTACATTAAATATTGTAAGTACATTCTTTGTGTTTTTGTTTTTGTGTGGTTTGTTGTTGCTCTGCTTTTATATAACAGGAGACCTGATCCCTTTGCCTCCAATAAAGGTGAACAAACAATGCATTTGAACTTTCCACTACATTTATCTGTAAATATGCACATATTTCAGATGCAATGCCATGTAAAGAGATTGAGACTCAATTGAACTGAAATCCCTTCTATGCTACATTTTGACACACTGAATCCAGCTGCCTTTAGAAGCAGAAAAGATGCACAACAAAGATTCCTCTGTAGAAATAAATGGCCAATGTCGAAGATAGTAGCCTCTCTTAAGCTAATGGGGATTGATTCTCAACACATATACCCAAATCCGTGTATGCTTGAGAATGCTAATTGAAATGGTTTAATGTTAATATACAGTTTGCATATACCTTTCCTATGCTTTCAACAATTCCTGGGTATTTATAATATCTATTATACTGTAAGTGCAGTGTAAGTGCACTTTTTAGAGCATAATGGAAAGTTCTGTACATGTTCACTATAGATATGCATCTTGGGGGGATTTTTAGTTGATTGAATTTATGAATATGAAACTTACGGGTATAAAAGGCTGGCTGTATTCATCAAGTACAGAAAAAGGTTGAGATTTATGCTATATTTTCTATTTCCCCCCCACAATTGGTTCTCAGCATATGAAGCCATATTACTTCTCAAAAAATACTTGAACAATCAAAAAGACTGCCTCAGGGGATTTAATAGTTATGTTCTTCTTCCTGTCAGAAAACATTTTCTTCATTTTGTTATTATATACTTTTAATATAATTTACTTATTCCCTCTCCAGTAGAAAATAGTCAACTTCTTCCTCAACTAAGTTACATTAACTCGTAATTTATCCAGTTGACGTTTACCGAGCATTTGTAATATGCCAGGTACTGTCTTTGATAGACCAATACACGACAAACAGGATGTGCAGTTCTTAACCTGATACATGACATGACAATATACATAACAGCATGTGGCTCAGATAACAAAGATCCCTGCCTTTATGGTATACAATACTAATGAGAGGAAGATAGTCTCTAAACATTATGGTATGTGGAAGTGATAGGAAAGCAAATCAACAAAGAAGGTTAACTGTGTATATCATACTTGTCTGCTTTTGAAGTCTGGATCTACAGCTTCAAAAGTGGCCTTGGGTGTACTGTCTGACCTGTGTAGCTTTCTTCATGTGTTATGAGAAGAAGTCAAAATTATATAGAGAGAGCTCTAATCCCTTAGCAGTGACCATTTTAGCACATGTACTTCAAAGGACTAGGATTTGTTTTCCTGCCTCTGTTTAATTTTTTTGAGGGATTCTAAGACTTTTAGTGGCCAGTTGTGTCATGTGGATGTCTTTTCCACTTGGTCATTTCCTCCTAGTCATTTCTCTAGGACAAAAACCATGGCTACTGAATGCTATAGGCTTATGCCTATAATCTTAGTTATTCAGAAGGATGAGATCCGAGGATCACATGGTTCAAAACCAACCCAGGCATAAGAATTCTATGAGAATCTATATCCAGTTGACCAGCAAAAAGCCAGCAAAACATTAAACTGTGGCTCAAGTGGTAGAGTATTAACCTTGAGTAAAAAAGCTCAGGACAGTGCCCAAGCCCTGAGTTCAAGTTCTAGTACTGGCACACAAAAAATCAAAATCAAATAAAAAAACTGGGCACAAAAATCAGTTGTTCAATGAACATGTGTTGAGTGATTGGAAGAACAGACAAATTAATGCAGGCCTTGGAAATAAACACGATTTCAGTCATGAGGTTGAAGAGAAATTCTACCTAGATGAAAACTTCAGCTACTTGATAGATGAGTAAGTTATAATGCTTGTTTTTAAACATGGGTATATGTATGTATGTATGTATGTATGTATATATTTATTGGCTACAGAATATCCTTTCATGACATTAATTTTCCTTCACTTGTAAATCAACCAATAATACCTAACAAAGTTCTAAAAATGAACACCGTTGTGCATGTTGACATGGAGAGCCAGTGTCAAGTTGGATATGAAGTAAAATGAAAGACATAAATGTGACCACATAAACAAATAGCCCCTGTTGTTTCTTGTAAAGCCATATGTGACACTAATCCAGAAATGCACGCCGACGGCAGTTGAAATATGCTTTGAATTACCAACAGTGATGCTTCCGGGACTTCTCATATGGCATGATTTATATCCCAATGTTTTCAATCAGATTCTAGGGATTGATTAATCACACTATCAATAACAGAGAAACAGGTGTGTTTTGAAAGCCATGCGTTTGCCAAAGGCAATCTATTTTCCCCTATTGGTATGACCTTGCAAATATTGTTTGTTTATCTGTTTTTTCCTTCTTCTATCTGGTGCTAGAAAAAAATGCAAGTTAAAATCTTGCTTGGTTAAAGTAGGCATGAGCTGTTATTCACAGACACTTACAACTACACTGCAATCACAGTGCAGGTGATTAATAGAATGCTTTTTAGATCTGGTTGGCCAAAGCTTATTTTAATGGGAGGTAGAGACAGGAGGATCGAGAGTTTGATGGTAGCCTGGGGCTATATAATGAGACCCTGTCTGAAAAAATAAAATTGAGAACAAAATTCAGGGTGTTTTTCCTACAGCATGCCTACCACATCCACACCATGTTTATTATTCCATATAAGGCGTTATAGTTTTCAAACACAGCTTCTAAGTAAGTGACTTCTAAGTTGGAGTATTGATGTGATTCCTTTCTCTAAAACGAAGCTGTTTAGAACACACTGGTTGTCATTTTTCTAAGTTTCCATGTATAATCACCTCTCAAAATTCAGGAATAGCTGGACTCTTCCCATTCAGGCTCAAGGGTCTGGACGAATAAAGTAATTTGAATGACTTTAGGGCAAGCATGCTCCTGGGGTATCTCTGCTTCATATTGTTATCTAGGAAATTGTTTCTTCAAGTTTTTTTTGAGTATATTCTTAATTATACTGTACAGAGGGGTTACAGTTATATGATAAGGCAATGAGTACATTTCCTATTGAGCATTGTTACCTCCTCCTTTGTTTTTCCTCTACCATCCCTTTCCTCCCCTTCTTCAAGTTTTGTTCCATCATTTTCAGCCACCCCGGCATACCAAGGCTGATGGAGTCATGGACCAAGGGGTTCTCAGTTATTGCTCCAGCTGGCTATGGACCTTGGCCTTATCCAGGTCATGTTGTTTTGTAGGCATGCAAAATACAAGAGTTATGAAATTGTGGAGGCTTCCATCTAGATTTCAGAAGAAATCCTGGGAAGCTATATAATGTGTGAGAGGGTCAGAGTTCCTATATGAAGCTCCTGAGGAGGCATGACGCTGTGAGGAATATACTTAAGCTTCAATGGAGACTTAAAGATATCGGAGATGGCAGACACCTGAAATGTCAGTCAAGGAAAGCTGCAGGCAATGAGTGGAGCTGGCTGCAATGAGGAAGGCCATAGAAGCAAGGCTGTCCAAGCCCCTTGGAGATCATATTATGACTCCACCTGCTGGACATGGAGCTTCAGGATTTAGTGTTTGCCCTACTGAGTTTTAATCTCGCTTTGGTCCACTCCTATCGGTTATCATTCTTGCCCTCTGTTTCAGAAAGCAAATGTGTATCCTGTCCCATTGTGCAGTGGAAATATGTATCTTTCCTTTTGATTTTACAGCTGGTCATACATTGGGGTTTGCTTTGAATATGAGAAGAGACTTTTATTTTTTGTCGGTTGTGGGGTTTGAACTCTGGACCTGAGCACTGTCCCTCAGCTCTTCAACTCAAGGTGCATACTCTACTGCTTGAGCCACATTGCCACTTCCGGTTTTCTGGTGGTTTATTGGAGATAAGAATCTCATAGCCTTTCCTACCCTGGCTGGCTTTGGATTGCAATCCTCAGGTCTCTGCCTCTTGAGTAGCTAGGATTACAGGTATGAGCTACTGGTGCCTTGCTTCAGAGGAGATTTTGAACATAGACCTTTGAACAGTGTTGGAATTGTTACAACATTGGGGACTGTTGGGGATAGACTTAAGTGTATTTTGCTTTATGCGATGGCTATGAGCTTTTGGGGGCTGGGGCTAGAATATCACAGTTTAGTCAAACTATGATGAAATGTTTCTACAGCCTCATGTCAGAAAGGCTTGGTCCCCAGTTGTGTTATTGGTGCTGTTGGAAGGTGGAAGAAAATTTAGAAGTTGAGGCCTAACTGCAATAAGTAGGTCACTTGGGGCACAAATTTGGAGGCTATGCATGGTCTCTTCTCTGTTTTCTGCTCCTTGTCCACCATAAGGACATGAAATTTTGCCATATGCTTTCCACTACTGTTTCATCAGTGGATCCAGGCAGGGCCAGAGATCGTAGAATGAAACATCTGAGACTGTGGCCAAAATAAATCCTTTTTCTTTAAGTCATTTAGTTTAGGAATTTCGTTACACATATCAATAAGCTGAAATGAAATGCATAGATATTCCCATTCAGAGCTTTTACTCATTTTGCAATTGGGTTGCTTGCCAGTCTGTTGCTGAATGAGGCATTCTTTATCATTATAGTTGGGAGTTATTCAGCATATTATTTGAATATAGTTTCTCCCAGTCTGTGGTTTATCTTTTTCCTCTTAAGGGCATTTTGGGAGGTAGAATTTAAAAATGTTTTCTCACCTTTACTTCTCCAAGGTTCTTGAACCTTTCTGATAGCCAAGCAAACAATAATCTAGGTACTGCAGTGAAGGAAGTAATTAAAAGTAATTAATAAGTAATTAAAAGTAATTAAAAATCCCACATCAGTTGATCTGAAGAAACACAGATAGTCTAGGGTGGACAAGTCTTCCACACTAGTTCTTTCAGATGATAGCAGAGGAAGTCAGATTAAAAATAGGAGAATTTGACACACATAATATTGCTGGATTGAAGATACAGAGGGTTACATCATGGGAAGTGAAGCTGTTTCCAGAAGTTAAAAGTGGCTCTCATCTGGCCTAGGGTACGTGGGGAGGAGGGAGAGGGAAACACATCTGAAGATTTCAGTCCTGAAATTATGTCAATAATGTGAAAGAGTTTGGGAAACACTCCCAAGCTTCAGATAATGATGAATCTAGATGACACCAAGAACTAACCATGTCATGACAGAGTTTTGAACCCATGCCATTGTGATCTAAGATATGGATGTTTTAAAGTTTGAGATCACATATTATGGCTACAATAGAAAATTAATACAGAAACAAAGTTGACAGACCCTTAGAAAATCTTATCAGAAAAAGAAGAGAAAGCACCCAAATAAACAAACTCAGAGATGAAAATGGAAACATCACCACAGAACCAACCAAGATTCAGAACATTATAAGGGAATACTTCTCAAATTTTTATGCTAATAAGTTTGAGAATCTGGAAGAAATGGACGATTTTCTAGCAAATATCGATATGCTGAAACTAAACCAAGATGATTTAAACCAACTTAACAGACCCACATCAAGCATTGAAATAGAAACAGCAATAAGAGACCTCCCACCCAAGAAAAGCCCAGGACCAGATGGATTCACAGCTGAATTCTACAAAGCTTTCAAAGCAGAACTCACACCCATACTCCTCCAACTCTTCAATGAAATAGCAAGTGAAAGTTCACTACCACACTCTTTCTATGAAGCCATCATAACCCTCATCCCAAAACCAGGCAGGGACTCATCAAAGAAAGAGAACTATAGATTCATTTCTTTGATGAACATTGATGCAAAACTTCTCAACAAAATTTTGGCCAATTGACTTCAACAACTCATCAAAAAATCATATACCACAATAAAACAGGATTCATTTCAGGGATGCAAAGCTGGTTCAATATATGCAAATAAATGCTGGTTCAATATATACAAATCAATTAACATAATTCATCACATCAACAAGAGCAAAGATAAGAGCCACATGATTATCTCAATAGATGCAGAAAGCATTTGACAAGATCCAACACCCCTTTATGATGAAGGCTCTGGAAAAACTAAGAATCCATGGAACATTCCTCAATATAATAAAGGCTGTGTATGACAAACCTACAGCCAGCATTGTACTTAATGGTGAAAAGCTAAAGCCATTCCCTCTTAACTCATGAATGAGACAAGGATGTCCACTCTCTCCACTTCTCTTCAATATAGTATTAGAATGCCTAGCTACAGAAATAAGACAATCAAAAATCAATGGCTTTTCTGTATACCAACAATGAGAAGAGTCTGGCTGAAATCAGGAAAGCAACTCCTTCGTAATAGCTCCACAAAAATAAAATAACTAGGAGTTAACTAAAGAAGTGAAGGACCTCTATGATGAAAACTTATTTAAAAACCTGAAAAAGGAAATTAAAGCAGAATTTAGGAAGTGGAAAAACCTCCCTTGCTCCTGGATTGGGAGGATTAACATTGTGAAAATGGCAATACTTCCAAAGGCTATCTACAAGTTCAATGAGATGCCTATTAATATTCCACCCTCATTCTTCATTGATATAGAAGAAGCAACTCCAAAATTCATATGGAACAATAAAAGACCCCAAATAGCGAAAACAATCCTTAGCAGAAAGAACAATGTTAGAGGAATATCAATACGAAATTTCAAACTCTACTACAAAGCCATAGTAATCAAAACAGCTTGGTACTGGCACAAGAACAGTCCTGAGGACTAGTGGAATAGAATTGAAGACCCAGAAATGAACCCACAGACTTATAGCCACCTAATCTTTGATAATGGAGCTAAAAAAATAGAATAGAAGAAAGACAGTCTCTTCAGTAAATGGTACTTGCAAAATTGGTTAAATACCTGTAGAAAACTAAAGCTAGATCCTTATATATCACCCTGCACCAGAATCAACTCCAAATGGATCAAAGACCTCGAAGTCAAAGCAGACACACTGAAAACATTACAGGAAGAAATAGGAGAAACTTTAGGGCTCCTTTGCACAGGCCAAAATTTTCTTAATAGAGACCTAGAAACACAACAAATCAAAGAAAGATTGGACAAATGGGATTGCATGAAACTGCGGAGCTTCTGCATGGCAAAGGACATAGCTAGCAAGATCAAAAGAAAGCCCCCAGGTTGGGAGATCTTCACTAGCCATACTATGGACAAGAGTCTCATATGTAAAATATACTTAGAACTCAAAAAATTAAATCCCCCAACAACAAATTCTCAAAGAAACAACCATCCAATTAATACGTGGGCTAAAGAGGAAATAAGAATGGCCAATAGACACACGAAGAAATGCTCAAGTTCTCTAGACATAAAAGAAATGCAAATCAAAACAACATTGAGATTCTACCTCACCCCAGTTAGAATGGCTATAATCAAGAACTCTAATAACAACAGATGCTGGAGGGGATGTGGTCAGAAGGGAACCCTACTGCATTGTTGGTGGGAGTATAAACTTTTTCAACCACTTTGGAAAGCAGTATGGAGGTTCCTCAAAAGACTCCACATAGAGCTCTCCTGTGACCCAGCAATCCCACTTTTGGGCATTTACCCAAATGATCACAAGCAAGGCTATACTAAAGCTACCAGCACAACTATGTTTATTGTAGCATTATTTACCATAGCTAAGATATACCAACCCAGATGCCCCTCAGTAGGGGAAAGGATCAAGAAAATGTGGTATATTTACACAATGGAATTCTATGTTTCCATCAGAAAGAATGATACCACCTCATTTGTTAGGAAATGGAAAGACTTGGAAAAAATTATATTAAGTGAAGTAAGCCAGGTCCAAAGAAACATAGGTCCCATGGTTTCCCTTATTTGCAATAACTAGTATATGTCTAGGACAAGCAGAAAAAGCCAAAAGCTATATACATATATACCATATAAAATGATAGTAAGCAAAATGAACCCCAAGATAGGTACACAAGTGTTTTTTTCTTTCTTGCTATTGTTTTTAATGTATATATAATGTACCATGTGATTTTTTTGTTTCTTTTATATGTTCTTCCCCCATGGTATAACCTCTGTTTTCATTGTATTTGATGCCGGTGCCCTGAATCATTTTTTTAAATATTTTTTTTATTGTGAAAATACCATACAGAGGGGTTACAATTGCACGAGCAAGGTAATAAGTACATTCCTTATCTAGCATTGTTGCCTCTTCCTTTGTTTTTCCCCTACCATCCCTGCCCTCCCATCTCCATGACTACACTCCCCTCTCCTCCATTGCTAAACTTGTAAAGTTTGGTTTTCGACATAGCATCTTGTACATTTCATTGTTGCAATGGGTCCACCTATATCCCTATTTAAACAATTTGTTTTTTCCTTCCCTTCCCCAAATTATTACCAACATCAAATACAGTGAAAACAGGGGTTATACCGTGGGGGAGGGACATACTGAATCTTGTATATACATTTTTCTAATTTGGGGAGGGGAAAGAAATAACAAAATGCTGAAACAAGGATAGAGGTTGATCCATTGTAACAATGAGATGTACAAGACATTATGTTGAAAATGAACTTTACAATTTGGGGAGGATGAGGGAGAAGTTGGGGAGGTGGGAGGGGAAGGAATGGTAGGGGAAGGGCAAGGAAGGAGGGAGAAATGGTCAATGGGATGGGTAGTCATTGCCTTACTCGTGTAACCGTAACCCCTCTGCACAGTATTTTTACAATAAAAAACCAGAAAATTAGTACAGATGCCATTTAAAGAGCAATAGTTTTTACTTTAGAAGGATAGATTTTTTTTTAGTTTCTTTTGATTGTTCATTTAGTGTTATATGTAATGATTCAAACAGTCAAAGGTTAAAAAACATTTTCTCATGAATTTTGATAATCTTATCTTTCACAATTTTGTTAATTATTGAGTCTATTCTTAGAAAAGGAACTTTTTTGAGATTTTTGTTTAATTTATCATTACTCTCGCTTTAATTCCATCCTTAGATTCTCCATTCTTTAATCATGTTTTCTTTTTATTATTTGGTCACAGTTATAACAAATGCTTTGAAGACTCTGTAACATACAACCTCTTTACCCACTCAGAGTTAATTTCTATTGACAGCTGAGCTTCCAGAATATAGGTCACACTTCTTTATTTGTTGTTATCTTGTAAATTTGTTTCTGAAAATAGGACATCTTAAACAATGTATCTTAGCAAATAGTACTGAGTGCTTACCTTAAGGATGGTTATTATTGTTGTATATTTGTGTTATTGTCTTATTTTTTCCCTCTTTAGTAAATTGCCTGATCTAATCTGTTGAATCTGTCTTCCCCATGGTCTGTGCTGCTGCTTATGAAAAATCAGTTCTGTTTAAACATACTTTTTTTTTTTGTCAGTCATGGGGCCTGAACTCTGGGCCTGGACGCTGTCCCTCAGCTCTTCAGCTCAAGACTTGAGCCACAGCGCCACTTCTGTTTTTTTCTGCTTATGTGGTGCTGAGGAATCGAACACAGGGCCTCACTCATGCAAAGAAAGCACTCTACCACTAAGCCACCTTCCCAGCCCTAAAAATACTTTTAATGAATCAGTTTTAGCCTGAATTGGTAATAGATACAGTGCTTATATAACTTAGTGGTCAACAAGTGCTTGTCCTCAAACACCCGGACTTTCATCTTCTGGCAGTAGATCGAAGCGAAGCTTTGTTAGCACCTTCAAAGCTAAGACAAATGTGGAGTTTTCAGAGAGTTTCAGAGTTCTGCCATGCCTTCCTGGTTCCTTTCTTGACTTGGCATACAACCTCAGTCAATAGGAAACATGTAAAGGAGCAACCTTGGCCCCAAATACCAAATGCTTGGATATATATTCTCCTGGCTATTAATTTACTTTATGCAGTTTTCAATGAATACATGTTTTTCTTCACTTGAATTTTGCTTCTAGATACTGAAGCTTTTGTTTTGAATGTTTTTTTCCTCGTTCCAATGTTGTTGTTTTTAAGGTGTAGGATCTGGAAATCTCTTCTTTCCAACAGCTACATATCCCATGCCCTTATTTTTGAAAGATGCTTTGGTTAAATGTATGATGTTTGTGTTTGCAATTGTTTTTCTTTCTGTACTTCTAAGTTGTTACTCTAGTGTCTTTTGGCTTACATAATTTGTCATGAAAAAAACTGTGATTTTTCATTGTCTCCCTAATGGGGTAGTAGTGCTCTCTTTCGCACTCTCTCTCTCTTCCTCCCTCCTCCCCTCCCCTCCCCTCCTCTCCCCTCCCCTCCCCTCCCCTCTCCTCCCCTTCCCCCCTCCCCTTTTGTTCCATATTCAGATTGCAGGTATATTTGACTATTTGAAATTTCTCCACTATTTCTCTATTAAAATTGCCCCACCCCCTTTAGATCTTCTGCTCTATTTTTTTTCATTCTCTTTTTACCTCAGTGTTTCCATTTGAATAATTTCTGCTGGCAATAGGTTCACATCTATCTCCAGTTGTGTTGATACTACTGAGATTGTTGGTAGCTTTCTGTAAACTGTATCACTCATTTCTGACATTCCCTTCTGATTCTTTGTTATAGTTGTCTTTTTTACCTCCAATTCCTTATCTATTTATGTCTACTGTCCCTATTATGTTAACTTCTCTATTTCACAGCTCTGACATCTCTTCAACACCTCACCTTGCTTCTTTGTTATCTGACTTTGCTGCAAAGGTGATCATCTTAGGTAGAACTGTAGAGACTGAAATAAGTAAATATTATGCTCAGGAATTGCATGCTTTTTATTTTTGCTAGATTTATTTATTTTGAATGTGGGTGGGGGGTAGAGTGAATCTATTGGATTTAAGTTGTTCGTGTTTTGTTCTCTAGCTATGTACATCACTGGTTCAAGATTCCTGTCCTCTTGTGCTCAGAGAAGTATTTGTTGGAGAAGTTTACTCATGGTCTGCTCAATGCTCAGGATAGCTCTTTCTTTTGTGACTTTATGCCAAAGAGTTCCTCCCTTGACTCTTCCTCTTTCCTCCCTCATATATTGAGGTACCTCTCTATTCAATGTAATGGAAGACTCTTCCCTTTGGGTTTTAAGGACAAGATCATCCTGCTAATCAAGATCCTTTTCTTTAACCCTTAAGAATTTGGGCCAGGATAATTACTTATCTCTTATCCAAGGTTATAGGTATTTTTGTGTGTATGTTTTTTCCCCTCCTAGTTGCAATGAGCCTTCACCTGTGGCTGAGAGTGACAAAATTCATTGCCTTCCCACTGGAAAATTGAAGCTGTTGTTCCTTAGAGAAGACAAACATTGAAAACTTAGGTGGGATTTTGTGCTTTCCTGTAAAATCTCTGCTTCATTCCATAAGACTTGCCTCATTAGAGAAACTCTCACTGGACCAGAGTTCTCGCCAGCAGCTCCAGTGGCACTTTGCATCATGCCATCAATCAATCAATCAATCAATCTATCATCTATAAAATCTTTAAGTAGTTATATAAGGGAGTTACCATTCACAAAGAAATTTATGAATATAATGCTTTTTCTATGTTTCACAGATTTTTTAAATTATCTTTAAGTAGTTGTAAAAAGAACTTGCCATTTAACAAAGCAGTTTATGAATACAATGCATCTTTTTAAAATTTTTTTTTTAATTTTAATTTTTTGTGAACATACTGTACAGAGGGGTTACAATTACATGGGCAAGATAATGAGTACATTTCTTATCAAGCATTGCAGCCTCCTCCTTTGTTTACCCTTCACATCCCTTCCCAGCCTCCCCCTGGCCCCCCTACCCAATCCTCCCCCCCCCCCCTCCAATGTTGTAAAGCTCCTTTTCGACATGACAACTTGTACTTCTCATTGTTGCATCAGGTCCACCTGTATCCTTAAACGACTTGTTTTTCCCCATCTCCTCCACAAATTATACCGACATCAAATATAGTGAAAGCAGGGGTTATACTGTGGGGGAGGGACATACAAAACAACAAAGAAATAATCTTATAAATGCATTAGAAACAAATGCATGAAAGAAAAAAAAAGCATTTAAATACATATCTAAGGGTTCATTTTCCTAACATCACATTATCTGACCTTTTCTGCTTGACTCATACATATACTAGATATTGCAAATAAGGGAAACCATGGGACCTATGTTTCTTTGGGCTTGGCTTACTTCACTTAATATAATTTTTTCCAAGCCTTTCCATTTCCTAACAAATGAGGCAATGTCATTCTTTCTGATGGAGGCATAGAATTCCATTGTGTATATATACCACATTTTCTTGATCCATTCATCTACTGAGGGGCATCTGGGTTGGTTCCATATCTTAGCTATGGAAATCAAAACAGAACTTAGAAAATGGCAAAACCTCCCATGCTTCTGGATTGGAAATATTAACATCGTGAAAATGGCAGTACTTCCCAAGGCTATCTACAAATTCAGTGCGATACCTATCAAAATTCCGACGTCATTCTTCAAGGAAATAGAAGAGGCAATCCAAAAATTCATATGGAACAATAAAAGACCCCGAATAGCAAAAACGCTCCTCAATGGAAAGAACACTGCTGGAGGAATATCAATTCCAAATTTCAAACTCTACTATAAAGCCATAGTAATCAAAACAGCTTGGTACTGGCACAAGAACACACCTCAGGACCAATGGAATAGAATTGAAAACCCAGAAATGAACCTACAGACCTATAGCCAACTAATCTTCGATAAGGGAGCTAAAACAATAGAATGGAAGAAAGACAACCTCTTCAGTAAATAGTGCTGGCAAAATTGGTTAACTACTTGTAGAAAATTAAAGCTAGATCCACATATATCACGCTGCACCAGAATCAACTCCAAATGGATCAAAGACCTCAGAGTCAAAGTAGACACTCTGAAAACATTACAGGATAGAATAGGAGAAACCCTAGGTCTCCTTGGCACAGGCCGGAATTTTCTTAATAGAGACCCGGAAACACAACAAATCAAGGAAAGATTGGACAAATGGGATTGCATGAAGTTGCAGAGCTTCTGCATGGCAAAGGACATAGCTAGCATGATCAATAGAAAAAGCCCACGGATTGGGAGAAGATCTTCACTAGCCATACAACAGACAAGGGTCTCATATCTAAAATATACTTGGAACTCAAAATATTAAATCCCCCAACAACAAATCCTCAAAGAAACAACTGCCCAATAAACAAGTGGGCGAAAGACTTAAAGAGAAACTTCTCTGAAGAAGAAAGAAGGATGGCCAATAGACACATGAAGAAATGTTCAACCTCCCTAGCCATAAAAGAAATGCAAAGCAAAACAACATTGAGATACCACCTCACCCCAGTTAGAATGGCAAAAATCAAGAACTCTAACAACAACAGATGCTGGAGGGGATGTGGACAGAAGGGAACCTTACTGCATTGTTGGTGGGAGTGTAAACTTGTTCAACCACTTTGGAAAGTAGTATGGATGTTCCTCAAAAGACTTCACATAGAGCTCCCCTATGACCCAGCAATCCCACTTTTGGGCATTTACCCAAATGTTTACAAACAAGACCACACTAAAGCTACCAGCACAACTATGTTTATTGCAGCATTATTTACAATGCATCTTAATGATGTATCCCTTTACATTCCTGCCCACCCCTCCCAAGCTCACTTTTCTTAGTTTTGTAGGCTGTGCATTACATTTTGACTGCATTCTCCATTCCCTTTTTTGTCTCTGTTGTTTAGCTCCCTCCCTTTGAACCTTCACCCCTCCCCCACACCAGTACTTGTTTCTTGGTGCTTATTTTGTTGAAATATGATTTAGCCTTCCTAAACAGTTCTATTGTTTGAGTTTCCTCCTAAATTTGCCCTATTTCAGTTAATACATCTGCAGTTCTTATTGTAGAGGGGGAGGAATCTTATGTATATTAGGTTTTTTTCAATATTCTGGCCTCAAACCACTGGCTACTAGTACCTTGCCCCACTAGTTAGGATAGTGAATAATATCTCCATAGAGTGTCAAATTTGGAGGCTCCTGGTTTTGAACCACTGACATAGACTTTTTTCCATCTTATCTCATGTTTCCTTTGAATACTCAGGGGGGGCCAATGAAGAGGAGTCAGTGAATGTGAATTTCCCTTGTTTGAAGATGCCATTGAGT
This sequence comes from Dipodomys spectabilis, assembly GCF_019054845.1. Lineage (NCBI taxonomy): Eukaryota > Metazoa > Chordata > Mammalia > Rodentia > Heteromyidae > Dipodomys > Dipodomys spectabilis. The sequence continues at coordinate 1,075,686 of NW_024870886.1, read as the reverse complement.
CTCAGCTTCATTAAATAGCTCATTATCTTATTATTTATCACTGCAACAAAATATGTGAGAGAACACTCCTAAAATGAGAAAAAGTTTAGTCTGGCCAGGACCTCCAGAAGTCCTACCTCCAGTAGTCGCTAGTTGACTACATTGCTTCAAGCTTGTGGCAAGGCAACCTATCCTGACAGGAGCCCATGGTGAAGGAAAGTTGGGAGGTCATAGCGGGGAGGAGCAGGGAGAGAAAAGAAAGGAAGGGACCATGCCCCAGTATCCCTTTCAGGACACAACTCCCTCCCATTAGGTTTGACCTCTTAGAACTTCACCACCTCCTACTAGCTCCACAGGCAGAGAAGAAAATCTCCAACACATGGGACTTGGGTGAACATTTACCCCAACCGTTTCAGTCACCTACAGACTTCAGAAACTTGTCAACAACTTTTGGCTGGATTCTTCTTCGTGATTTACAAGGACCTTGTTCTTGTATGTGCCAAGTCCTTGGAGGAACCTCAATTTCTCTAAGTTTCTGGATTTTTGTTTTGTTACTTGGTTATCCTGGGGCCTCAGCTCTCTGATGAGAGGTAATAGCAGTTGTGAATTTGCAGAATTTATTTAGGAACCTTTTCTTCTACATTTGGGGGCAACCTTATATACTCTAAATGGGAACTGCAACCGTGACAGATCAATTTAGACTATTTTAATTTTTTTTCTTTTCAACTGTCTTATAGAGCAACTGGAAACTTTTAAAGACCAAGTGACTTTCCCATGTGCAAAATTGCACCCAAGCCTTTTAAACTACATACTCAGTTTCATTCACACTGCTATTCTGACTCTATGGAAGTACAGAGTGTCTTAGTCATCTAGCAAGGTAAGTTTTATATTACTCTTTCAATTTGTCCCCAAATACAGATTTATTGGGTTGTGTAAAATACTGTGAGTAGGACGAGGCACAATCATGGTCGTTAGTGCTGTTATTGTGGAAAACAGGTGTGCTCTCATCTCTTTCTCAGAATTGTCCGTAACGATCAAGCTAGAGATACACAAATAAATGAAGTATGCTGATCTATTTGTTCTTACTTTCCCCTGGTATTTTTGGCTTACTTCGTATTTTATTTTATTTCGTGCTGGTTCTGGAGTTTGAACTCTGGATGCTATCCCTGAGGTTTTGTGCTCAAGGCTAGCACTATATGCTCTACCACTTTAGCCACAGTTCCACTTCCAGATTTTTTTTTTTTTTTGTAATCTTGTGGAGATAAGGGTCTCACTTTCCTGTCTGTGCTGGCTTCAAACCACGATCCTCAGATCTCAGCCTTCTGAGTAGCTAGGATTACAGGTGTGAGCCACTAATGCTCACACCTAATGTTGATTTTTGATAATGACAGGCATGAAAAGAACACTTTATAAGAAATAGAGCAATGTGCTGGGGGCCAGTGGCTCAGGCCTGTAATCCTAGCTACTCAGGAGTCTGAGATCTGAGGATCAAGGTTCAAAGCCAGTCCAGGCAGGAAAGTCTGTGAGGCTTTTATCTCCAATAAACCACTAGAAAACCGGAAGTGGCACTGTGGCTCAAGCTATAGAGTGCTCACCTTGAGCTGAGGAGCACAGGGACAGTGCCCAAGCCCAGAGTTCAAGCCCCACAACCGACAAGAAAAAAAGAAATTGAGCAACGTAATTAGAAAGATCTTGAGTACTCTCTCTTTGCCTAAGGATGCTTGCGTGCATATGAATATCACAGTACGCATTGTAACAGTATGAGAGTATACTTGATTGTCTTAAAACCATCCATGAAGGGTACCTGTCTGCCTTGAGAATCTTTCTTTATTACATATTTGTCATGCTTCCAGATACTTTTCTAGGTTGTGAAAATGGAGTGATGAAGAAAACGACCCTGTCCTTAGTGAGCAAGTGGTCTGTAATGTATGGAGAGGATTGCTCACAGAGCATGCTCTTCCCTATCCATCCACCCTAAACCTCCCCTCCCCCATCCCATACCAGCCAACCCCTGTCAGCCACAGATGTTGATCCAATTTTGGCAAAGATTTAATTTTGTAAGAGAAAACAGAAATTGGGTTTTAAGTTGAAATTTTTCTCTTCTTTCTTCCATTTTTCTCCTCCTCTTCTTTTTTTTTTTTCCAATGGAGTTAGAATTCTGGGTCCTATGCATGTGAGAAAGGTGCTTTACTACTTGAGCCACATCTTCAGCCCTTCTTCTGTTGGTTATTTTTGAGATATCATCTCACTTTATGCCTCAGTGGATCTGGACCATGAGATGTTCATTTGCATTTGTTTTGCAGCTGGGATAAAATACATGTGCCAATTTTTTTTTTAAATTAAGTAATGGTGGCTCAACACTTTTTAAATCACCATGAAGGTTAAACAAAACATATTTGCAGACAGACTATGTTCGGTGACCTCTATTTAACACCATCTTTGCCCTTGTTGGTTTGTTGGAAAAGAGACATGTGGTAGAGTGACAGCTGTCACGATGCTAATTCCCCTTCTCTAAAAGCGATGAACCAGTCATCAGAGATTTGGCAGGTCCAAGGCTTGACTTGCAATACAAGGTGAACAATTTCAGTGAAAACCAAGGGGGAAAACAAAGGAGGAGGCAACAATGCTCAATAAGAAATGTGCTCATTACCTTGCTCACGTAACTGTAACCCTCCATACAGCATTTTTACAATAAAAAATGTAAACAAAAGCAGGCATGAAACAAACAAGATGGCTCTATAAACCAATTGGTACTTATTACTCTGGACAGAACAGTATGTGATCTACAGGTGACTTGCAAGCAAGTTATATTGCAGTTATCATCCTGCTAGCAAGTTTGAGACTGTTTTCCTGATTTTTTTTTTTTAAATGAGACTGTTGTGGGCTACCTGTATACCATAGGATGTTTCTATACTATGGTCCTGACTTGTAGCCACAGTGAGAGTTCTGCTTATTACTTACAAGGCCAGTAATGCCAAAAAGATCTCAAACTTATTTGTTTAAAGTTTCTATTATTACTTACTTCCCTTTTTCTCTTTTTCACAAATTGAGTTTCTACTTTTCCCTTGGTAGTTCTGAAGTTTGAACTCAGGACCTCATGCTTGTCAGCTAGATATTCTACCATTTGAATAGCCTCTTAGGCCTCTTTTACCTTTATTAATTTTTTTAGGTAAAGTGTCACGCTTTTTACCCCCAGAGTCAGCCTCAGACCGTGATACTCCTACTTGTGCTGCTTGTGTGTTTGGGTTTACAAGCCTGAGCCCACTCTCCCAGTTTTACTGATTGAGATGACATCCTGATAATTTTTCTCCTAGACTGGCTTCAAACTGTGATCCTTCCAATTTTCATCCTCCAAGTCACTGAGATTATAGGTGAATTCCACCACAGCCAACCCAAGATTCACTGGACAATGCAGTTTTTCCAGTTGTTGGGAAATGTATCCATTTTCTGATTGGCTCTCATATTTTTCCAGCTGCTCATGTGATCATTGTGAAAGATGTCTAGTTGTGATAGTTGTGGTGAGACTGCAATAATCACTCACTTATTGAGATCATTGTAGAGCAACAATTCTACTCATCCTTCTATAAACTTGTTATTATCAGGGTTCCCCCCCCACCTTTGCTCTTATGTATCTTCCATTTGCCTTTTCCTGTTTGACTTCTCATCCATTCATCTCTTCCTTCTTGGAGATATGTCTACCTCTTTCCTGGCTCCTTGTGTCCTTCCCACCAAATCTGTTTCTCTGACTTCTCAACTTCACATTTATTTTCTCCATTCGATTTGTCAAGGTTCTTATTAACTTAACAGCGTTTCTTTTTTTATTTTGGATTTATACTTGACTTTTCTTTTTATTGTAAAGGTGATAAACAGGGGTTTACAGTTATATAAGCAAGGTAATGAGTACAGTTCTTTTTAAATATTGTGACCCCCTCCCTCAATTTCTCCTGCTTGCCACCTTCCACTCCTCTCCTCCTCAAGTTGCAAAGTTCATTTCTAACATAGTGACTAGTGCGTATCATTGTTGCATTCGTTCATCCTTTGTCCTGCTGTTTCTGTGATTCGCTTTTCCTTCCATGGATCAGCTTATATATAAGACAAAGAGTACAGACAATTAAAACAGAAGAAAAAATAGAAATAACTGCATAGAGGACATAATAAGGACCTCTTGTTTCCAATTCTTGGGGTTCATTTTGATATGCCTCATTATATGTGGTCTTACGCAGTTAGTGATTAGGCTATTGTGATTCCCTGCTAAGAACATCATAGACATATTCTAGTTATTACAAATGAGGGAAACCATGAAACCTATATTTATTTAGGTCTGGCTTGCTTCACTTAATATAATTTTTTCCAGGTCGTTCCATTTCCTTATGAATGGGCAATGTCATTCTTTCTGATGGAAGTATAGAACTCCATTGTGTATATATACCACATCTTCTTGATCCATTCATCTACTGAGGGGCATCTATGTTGATTCCATATCTTAGCTATGGTAAATAATGCTCCGATTTTGTGCTGATAGCTTTAGTATGGCCTTGTTTGTGGTCTTAACTGGGCTTCTGAGTGTGCTTTTCCACTTTTTTGTTGTAGCAGAGTATGAATTCAGGACTTCAGAATTGCTCACTATGTTTGCTAGCTGGTTCTGTATCTCTTGAGCCATACCTCTAGCCAGGCCCCTGTTTTTTATTTTAGAGTCTTGTGGCCTTTTCTGCCTGGGCTGGCAGATCCTCTGTATCTTAGCTTCCCAAGTAGCTAGAACTAGGGGTAAGATCCACACCCAGCTGCACTTTGGAGGTCCTCAAATTAAGCTCTCCCAATCACCCTGTCAATATACTCTCATGTATGAATGGGCAACCTCCTTGCTTTATTTTGTTCACTGATTTTTCTAGCTCAAGGTGGTCATTTGTCCTTCATTGCTTCTGTTCTAATGGCTATTCCTGACTTGTGAGGAATCTGACTGTTACTCCCAAATTTCAGCTCACAGATACTCAGGGGCCAAGATGCTTTATTGTAAATATTTCAAGCTCTGAGCTTCCAGAAATTTGCAAGCAAGGAGAGGCCCTGGATGACACCATTGCTCATGAGACAGGAAAAAGCTTCTCCCTGTGTTGAAGTGGTACCCTGCAACTGCTGATCAAAACACTTTCTTTAGACTCAACTACGTATTCTGTGTGATAAGAGATTTTGATTTTATTTCACAAGTATACTGCATCTTACTGTAGTGACATTACATTCTTGTATCTGTGCAGAACGATATTTAAAAATACAGCCTTTCATAATGAGAAGGAAGTGGTCTGCCTCATTGGAAGTTTTCTGAGCCCTCTATTAATGTGGATAGAGGTAACCTGTGTGTGGTTGATGGCTCATATGCTTTAGATTATGTCTACCAAATATATTTATGATGAATGACATGAGAACTTCATAAATGGAAAACATATCAGAAGACAAAAGTTAAGCATTAGATTCAGACCAAATCCAAGCAGCAAAAGGAAACTGATTTCTACTCCACATACCTGTCAGAGCTGTCCAGTTGCTCTTCAGAACTTGAGCCAATGGAAAACACGAAATATTCTCATTTTCATCTTGGATTACTTATTAGATAATTTTACATGCACTTTCCTTTTATAGGAAATAAACATTCAAATCTTTTATGTTACTCTTACAGATAAAATAGGATTGTGTGTGCATGTGTGTGAGCGCGCGCATGCGCACACAAGTGCACGCTGGTACTGGGGATTGAACGCAGACCTTAAGTGCTGTCTCTTGGCTTTTTCTTTCAAGGCTATTGCTCAGCCACTTGAGCTACAGCTCCACTTCCAACTTTTTGGTAGTTTATTGGAGGTAAGAGGCTCATAGACTTTACTTCCCTGGCTGGCTTTGAGCCTTGATCCTTAGAGCTCAGCCTCCTGAGTAGCTAAGGTTAAAGTGCCTGGCAAACACAATTCTTAAAATTAGCAAAGTTGAGAGAGTTTCAGTGTCAACACTGATTGCTCTTTAAGAGCTTATGCACACCTTGGTGAATTACTTTTTAAAACTATAATTGATCGCTCTGTATAACAAGAAGTGTGATATGGGTCATTCACATGGAATGTGATTTTTTTTAAACTGACAAACACTTATAATCATTTCAAAAGGGCAAATCCAAAAACTCATTGGTGAATGTCTATAATAACTTAATAAATGCTGATGCCATTGTTCATTTGTAAAATTTCCCATTTATTATAAACCATCTGGCCCCACATGATATCCTAGTGAGGTATTTCTGTCAGTTGAAATTATATCAAATGCAATTGCTTGCAGATTGCACTTAACAATTTCTCATAGGACTCTGAGAAGTTTTAAGAGTGTTAAGCCATTTCCCTTCATGAAAATATTTATATTCCATATCTTTTGCTGGATATTGTTTGCAGAATTTAATATGGTTGACCCTTAAGTACACATGTTAATCTTTGGCTTTATTACATTTCCTTTATTTAGGACAGTTGCAAAACTGTAACATAATTTTAGAAATGATTAACATAGTATAGCCACTTAAGACAAGCAGCAGTAAATGCAGTTGAAACTTCAGTACAGAGCAGAGTTGTTATTTTTGGAGTGTAAGAGAGAAAGTTTTGACTATGCCAATAAAATCTGAATTTTTCCTAAAGATGTGTTTGTGAAACATTTTGTGACTCTATTTTGATTCCTGTTTGTAAAGGAATCTGGCTAAATACATAAAAGCAGGGACAATGAAAAGCAAGACACCAAATTAAATCCTGTTGACTTTATACTTACAATTTTCAGGACCATTAAGTAGCCTCATAGCTCTATAACCCCCAAATTGCTTCATAGATCTTCTGGTTGGGCCAATTTCTTGTGGTGTATTATTTTTCTTTTCTTTTCTTTTTTTTTTTGGAGGAACTTGATTTAAATCTGTGCATGGCCAAAGGCAAGGAGCTGGGAACATAGATAGAGAGGTATGATGGATATGAACGGTAGCCTTCTTCTTTGATATTTTCCTTTAAAAGCACCCTTTTAAGCTTTATTTTTCATAATATTATCCACGGATGGAAAGTAGAGAAGCGAGTAGGAATTTAGTCTTGTTTGTAGCACTCTCGAGTAAAGAGGATGATGAATGAGAGTAGCAAACTGCATAGCAGCAAAAGAGCATTTATAGAAGTTAAACAAAAGTGCCTTCAGAATGTCCAAGGATTCCCATGATCCATAGTAGAAACTCATTGTGCCTGTCCACTGTTTCTATTTTTGATTAGATTTATAAACACAGCACCACATATTTTCATGTGGCTTATTGCCCAGGGGCAGAATTAGATTGACTGCACTGAAACTGTAAGGCTTGTGAGTTTTAGGCAAGGGCTGGAGTGAAATAAGTAGTGTAATTGTTTTTGCGGAGTGAACGTGGGACCTCCTCTGTTCTGAATTACACATGGTTCAGCCCTTTGACCTGCCCAGGCTCGGCAGGGGCTGGCTCAGCTCCTGAAGTTGCTCTGGAAGGGTCATCGCTGAGTGAGTTGGGACATCATCTGTCAGGCGAGATGTGAGCCAGCTATTCTATTCAATTGTATCCATGACTAGTGAGACACATTGGGGACCACCTCAGCTTCATTTAACCCATCCCTGAATCGTCTGTGACTTCAACAAGAGGCACCAGTGAGGGAAATTTTTGGATGCCGAATGCAGCATGCATTCTTCGACAAATAATCGGGTTGAGTTTTTGTTTTATTTTGTTCTTTAATTTCCTAAATTGGGGTCATCCTCGGAAATTTTGTGCCTAAAGATGCTGATGAGTTTTTTGAACACAGGGTTGGGTAATTGTTATAAACCACCACTGAAGTTCTTTCATCTTAATGAGCTATATTTATATTCTTTCAAAACAGAAAACCACTCATGAATATAGGTCCTAGGAGTAATCATAGAGAAGTGTGTGTGTGTGTGTGTGTGTGTGTGTGTGTGTGTGTGTATGTGTGTGTGTGTGTGTGTGTATGTGTATGTGTGTGTGTGTAGCGGGGATTGGTTCAGAGAACTTTGAGAAAAAGAAGAAGGGAGAGAATTGTTGTAATGTTGAAGAATTCATTCAGTCACCAGATGGTGAGTTGGATGAGTGCATCAATATCTCTCTAGGTACAAAAGTTTCAAGGCCAACATGATCACAGGATTTGCGGTTTACATTCAGGCATTGTTCCTGAAGCACACGTACAATTGTAATATTTACTTTCTGCTATTACCAGTTTTACAAGTAAAGATCTCTATAGGTATTTCTGCTCACCACAACTTAGAAATAATTTTGTATTTTTCTTTGTCTTCTGAGGCAATTCAGGCTGAATATTAATTCAGTTCTTAGTGATAGACATTTGATGATTGCTTTAAAAAGTACACAACTTCACTTGTTTTTCTTTTAAATTGTGTATGTTTAGTCCAAGGACTCTAAAACATGAAAACAAGAGGTCCCTATCAGATTAGTTACAGAAAAAGCACAAAAATGTTAAAATATCCTATTATCCTCTTCTCCCATGAAATTGGATCTTTTCCTCCCCCATCTTCTCGCATTGAGGCAGGGCTTTCTGTCCACATCACCTACCATGGGGTGTTAGTATGGCTCTTATCCCTTCCATCAACAAAGTAATAGACTGAGAGAATAAAAAAGAGGTACCAGTCCAGGTTGCCTAAGTGAAAGTCAGAGGGGACATATACCAGGGACATATACCAGCTGGGTAGGAGGATTGGATGTAGTAAAGACTATACAGTACCTTTATGCCACTGCTGAAGCAAGAGGGCTTCAGAAACACTCCCTCTGTTTCCTTACTGATATGAGGACTCTTTTCATGACATTGTGCTAGGTTGTAAGGGCTGCATTGTGGTTAAGGTGGATGAGAACAGAAATGAACCTACCTGCTCCTCCACGACCATCATGGCTCTCTTCCCAGGGATGCAGGCACGATTAACTTCCTGGAGCTGGACCAGCTTGACACCAGATTGGCAGAATTTCTATCCATGTCTTTTTGTTTGTTTGTTTGTTTGCTTGGCTGATCCAAGCAAAGCTCTGAGCAGTAAAATAACAAAACCCCTCCCCCCTCCCCTACCATCCTCAAGAAGACGAATCTGTTGAACTAATCTGTTGAGAAAACAAAACACCACAGTTGTTCATATTACCAGCATCTAATTTCATTTCATGGAAGAGATGTGCCAAACCAGTCTGGGTAAGAATCTAAGGCATGCATTTCCAAAAAAAAAAAAAAAAAAGGGTGGGGGGACTCTAATTCTGTCATTCTGAAGTTGTTTCTCTTTGTCACTTCCCCCAAAGTACACTGGAACTGTTGTCTGCGAGGGAGAACTTTGACTTGAGCTCCGAGGCTGCCGACGTGGTGTGCCTGTGTGATCTGCCTGTGTGGATCAGGGTAGGGAGACAACTTGTGCCTGCCCTGTTTACAGCTGGACAGAAGAATACAGCGAGACATAAATGAGGGCTGACGGTTGCATGAAGCACAATTGGTTGATCCCAGATGCAATGTGACTGGCTTGCGCTGAACCTTGATCCGTGCAGTATGCAGAATTCATTCTCGGGCGGGTCTGCGCCCACCAGCCTTGAAGGGACTGCCCTGCGCCCCTCAGCAGTGGATCCCAGCGCAACCAGAGCTACACAGAAGCAGGCCGGGACCGATTCCTTCTGACAACGATCACATTCTTTTACAAAGTTCGTGGATTTGTGTTGTCACGGGTTGTAAATGCGTTTGTTGTTGGCTGGCGTGCTAGCTGGACTCCATCGTAAATTTCCTTTGGAGTTGACTGTGTGGGGCACCAAGGATATTTTGTTGCTTTTTAAATGGAAAGAAAACTATCTCTGGAAATAGTTATTTCCTAAAAATTGCCCATGTTTTTAGTTTTTAAATTTCTTTTTTTTTTCTGTTCAAATCACAAACCATTCTTTTCTTGCCTATGCTGTAATATGTTCACATTTAATAGGATAAACTTCCCAAAATTAAAAAAAAGATGGTTTGTCACTACTTACACATGCATGTAAAAAAACAAGCAGCTTTTCAAGTCTATGAGAGGAATAAGTGTTGGGAATCTATTGTATAATAGCAATGCGCTTAATGTTCATGCTACAATGTGTCTACTTGAAAATTTATGAGAGGGAAGATCTCATGTTTGGTCTTAAAGCAATCAAATACAAAAAGCTTAAAAAACGTGTTACCAAAAACCAGTTTGATTTGATTTAGAGAGTTACTTGGCATTATTTTATCAACTAAATAGAAACATGATGGAAAAATTCCAAGAGGCATATCCTTAAGAAATTTAGTTCAGATTTCCAGATATTTCACTTATCTTGAAAACGGAACAGATATCCGGTGAGAACCAGGAAGACACTGGTGACTAAATTTTGTTTCTTCAATCTGATTTTTAACATGGAATATAGATTGCTTAATAAGGTAAGGTGGGCCCATTAAAAATTATAACATTTACATGAATGTGCTAACTTAATTGGTAAGGAATTAATGTAAAATATGAATGAAAGGATTATATTCTGTGGACTAAGGAAATTAAAATCTCATCAGGAAATTGAGAAGGGGGTGGAAGAAAATGCAATCTATACAGCTTAAAGGTACCCATGTGTGAAGGAGAGAGAGGAGGGTGAGGATATTGGGGAGGGAGAGAAGTCAGAAGTCACTCCTGATTTCCTCTTGAGCATGTGGTATAAGAGGTCACAGAATA